>NC_077230.1:120196307-120397063 GCF_027887165.1 Monodelphis domestica
TATTGGGAGAATCAGATGAGATCATTGTAAAGTGTGTAGCACACCACCAGCCTGCTTGTTTTGGTTTCTCCTCCTCACATTAAAAAACAAAACAAAACAAAACAAAAACAAAAACAGTGAGGAAGAATTGTTAAACATTAGAGAGCTAAGTGTTTTTTGAGAGCCAGGAAATTACCAACAAAGTGCTAATTTCAGATTATTTTTATCAGTTCATTGAAACTGGTTCTTTCAAGGACTTATACCACAACATAACTGGTAACACTTGGCTTTTGTTGTTGTTCAGCTACATCTGACTCTCTGAGGCCCAATTTGGGGTTCTCTTGGCTAAGACACTAGAGTGGTTTGCCATTTCTTTCTCCAGCTCATTTTACAGATGAGGAAATCGAGGGAAATGGAGTTAAATGACTTGCCCAGGCTCATACAACTAGTAAGTGTCTGAGTCTGGAAGTGAACTCAGATCTTCCTAACCCTAGCATTCTGTCCACTGCATTACCTTGCTGCCTAATTTGACCCTTTGACAAGTAGCTAGGCTACTTGTATGTATGCCTTTGAAAGTAGCAATATGATCTTTCTTTAAAATTACACAATGACCAAGACTTCTTCCTAATTCAGACGGTCCCTTCTTCTAGTAAGTCCAAATCAGTAAGGTTTGATGGAATAATTAGGACTTGGTGGAGAAAATTAGTAGTTGTGATTTTCATCTAAACCTCTACTCCAAGAAAACAATTTCCTCCCATACTTATAGGACTAAACTCATTCACTTATTCTTGTTTGCTAGGCCTGGGCATGTCCTGATGTGATGGGGCTAAGGCCAGATTCCTCAGCATTATTAATTAATGACCTGGGAAGAAGGCTTCCATATCTCCTGAGTGGTACAGTAGATAGAGAGCTGGGCATGAAGTCAGAAGGACCTGAGTTTAAATCCTGCCTTGGACACTTGGAAAGTCTTTGACTGGACAAGTCAATTAACCTTCCCCTGTCACATTTTCACCTACAAAATAAGATGTTTGGTTTCACTAATCTCTAAGTCTCCTTCTAGCTCCAAATCTATGGATCTGTGTTTATGACACAGATCTTTCTAGAATATGCACCCTTGACTTTCTCTGAGTCACAAGTTGGGGAAAAAAAGTAGAGTTGGGGAAGAACACCAGAGGGTCAGAATCAGCAGGGCTACCTTTGCAAGTGTTTCATTGCCTTGGAAATGGCATCTTTACGAGGCTAAGGGATGAAATTATCAAAAGGGAAAGGATGAGAGGCAATTAGGTGGCTCTGTGGCTAGAGAGCCAGTCCTAGAGTTGGGAGGATATCTGAGTTCAAATCTGGCCTCAGATATTTCCTAGCTTTGTGACCCTGGGAAAGACACTTTGATTCAATTATTTAGCCCTTACTACTCTTCTGCCTTGCAACAGATACCTAGTCTTGATTCTAAGGCAAAAGGTAAGGCTTTTTTTTAAAGGAAAGAATGAAATTCTTCAATATCTACCATTTCTGGGCTCACTGTCCCAGTTTTATATTTTTTGTATCCATTTAAGAAAAGTCCAGGATCTTGATAAAATTTAATCCCTCCTAAACCAAGAACTTCTCAAGAGAGAGAAGGTATCATCTTCTCAGAAGGTGGAATCACCCACATTCTTGTAAGCCCTTATTATCCCCCAAGATGTCTTCACGTGACTGAAAATATTTTGAATTCTTCCTATTCATTGAGGTCTGTCTGGCCTTTGGACTCAGATTGCTATCTTGAGTCTCTGAGCCTGGACCAAAGGAAGATGTTGTTCCTGCCTTGGTCGCCTTGTTTTGCTTCCAGGACCCCATCCCTTAGTTCTGTGGATTGGGTAGAGGTAAGCTGATAGAGAGGCAGGAAGCCCAGAACATTCATACATCTTGATCTATCTATTTCTGCTCAAGGTCCTGGCTTAGTTCTGGACAACAGACTGTGAATCCTGTTTGTTTCTGCTACAGTGAACTCTGTGATGTCTCACATTTGGTGCTAGTCTGAATTGATCATTTATTCTGCTTTGCCTTTTGTTGTTCATTGGAAGGGGATCTTGTAGATGGAGAGTGCCTGATGGTTTCTTAACATAAGGACTTTAGGGGAGCTAAATATAACAGCATCATTAGATTGAAAGGGATGCCTAGAAGATGTGACTCAAGACAGGGCTACCACTATCCCACCATCGATCTGTCTTGTTTTAAAACATCATGGGGGTTGTGTTTCAGCAATCCTCAGTTTTGTGGATTTGAGTGGTGCCCCAGTCTTTGTTTACTGGCCAAACGAACATGTGACTCTCCCTCACACATCCTGACACTCCCTCAGAAGAAATGAATAATGAAGCTCAATGGCTCGCCCAAGGCGCCATGGAAAAAAGACGTCCATCATCTTAATGGTACCTTTGTAGATGTCTGGCTAGATCTGAGGGTCTCTTCTTCATGAACTCTCCCACAAGTACTGTATGTAAGCTATTCCTGGCATGTTCCACAGTACAAAAACACGGTCCATCTTTGCTGGGAGACATAGAAAGGTTGAAAAGTCAAGCCCATTGGAATAAACCTTGGGTTTGGAGGTGAGTCAAGTACTTATGCAAGTCCGAGATCTCCCTCAGAGGAAGTCAGGAACACAAGCAAAACACACACAGTATGAAGGGATTTGGAGATAAAGATAAAAAAGAGAACAAGATCTTTCCAGTACATACCGTCTTTATGGGAAGGGCAGTATTTATTGTGCAAGCGCATGCCCTTACAGGGAGGGAATCTTTGCTGCAAGGGTTTCATCACCTGGGATAACCTTTGGTGGGGTTTCAGAGATGTATTTCGAAGGCTGGGAGAGAGAGAGCTGAGGTTTGGGTCTGAATGGCGATAGACATGAAAGTCTACCCAGAGGCAATATGGTTCAATAGAAAGAGCACTGACTCCTAATCAAAGGAACTGGGTTCTACCCCAGTTATTTGTGATTTGTGTAAACTTGGGTAAGTACTTAACTTTATATAAAATGAGAGAGTTGAACCAGATGACCTGTAAGGTCCCTTTTAGCTCTGGGGTTATGATCTTTTAACTTTGCAAGAACCAAGGCAAATCTCTAAGACTCTAAATTGCAAAATAATTCTCTCAATGCATTAATAAAGAACATTTTCTCACTACAAATCTCCCTATACTCATGAAATCACAAATCCAACAAAAAAATTGAAATATGAGCCAATGGACTGTGCTAATTCAGTGGTCATTGTGAGGAGAGTAAGGGCTAGGAAAAAATGATAATGTATGCAGAAAACATGGGAAGTCTATTCTTTATTCAGTATTTGAAAAAGGAAGCAATCATAGGAAGATATATTTATTTAGAAAGATATCTTTTAACAAAATAAATTTAAATCTATCCTTTCTAACATCTTCTTTTTATTTCTTTGTTTCTCCCTCCAAGAGAGCGCTTATGTCAAAAATAGGGCACTGAGATGGCATGATTAAGACCCGAGTTCAAAACCTACCTCAGACATTTACTAGCTGTGAGACCATGAGTGAGTCAGTTCACATCTGTCTGCTTCAGTTTCCTCATCTGTAAAATGGAGCTAATAGCCCTATCTTCCAAGGTTGTTTTGAGGACTGAATGAGTTGGCATCTGTAAAAACTCTTTGCAAACTTTAAAGGGATATTTAAATGCTAGATAATAATAAAAAATGATAAAATAAATAGAAAATAGGAGAAAAAACTTCACAAAATCAATAAATACCTGAGAGAAAAAGCTGATGTTCTATGCAATGTACGTATGTATCTGTGAATCCTGATCTCTACACAGGAGTGAGGGAGAGAAATTTTTTCATCTCTCCTCTTTAGTACCAAGTTTGATCTTGATCATTTTATAACATCTAGTTTTGATTGTTTTGTGGTTGTTCTTTCCATTTACATTGCCGTGGTTATTGTGTATTGATTTCCTGATTCTATTTACTTCATTTTGCAGCAGTACATATAAGTCTTTTCATGTTTGAGTTCATCATGTTCATTCCTTTAGTACAGTATTATCCCACCATATTCACACACCACAGTTTGCTTAGGTATTCCTAGTTAAAGAATATCTGTTTTGACTCCAATGTTTTTGCTATACAAAAAGGGCTGCTATAAATATTTTAGTGAATATGAAGTCTATCTTGTCAAACTTCATTGTTGGTTATATCTAAATGGTTAGAAATAGAATTTCTGAGTGAGAGGACACATATATTTTAGACAATTTACTTGAATAATACCAAATTCATTTCCAGATTGGATTTAGAAATCCGTAGCTCTACCAACAGAGCATTTGTGTGCTTGTCTTTTGGAAACTCCTCCGAAATTGACTGTTCCCATCTTAGCCAATTCACTGAGTGTGAGGTGAAACCTCATGATTGTTTTGTTTTGTATTTGTCTTATTATTTGTGAATTGGAAAATTCTTTTATCTGGTTGTTAATAACTTATAAGAATTGCAATTCTTCTTTTGAGGAATGTTTATTTGTAACAAATAGAGTCCTTTATATAATTTTTTCAAGGAGGCCCAGAATTGAAATATTGGTTGACACCCTCAAGTTCTCATAAATATAATGTCATGCTCTCCATTAATCAGAAACTGATTATATCCTGAAAAACTGGGATACAAGGGAGGTTGGAGATGAGCCTCAGGTTTCATAGTGTTTCCATAATTTTGTGGAGCATTAGGATCAGTTTTTTCTTTTCTGGTGTTTGATCTTCCTATCCTAAGTCCCTTTACCTCCTCCCCATCCTTTCTTCTCTCATTTATCCTGTATCCTCTGCTTTATTTTTATTATCAAGCAATCATCCCCTGAGTATTTATTAAATACTTCTATGTGCAAGACACTACTAGACAATGAGAATATAAATACAAAGAATGTTAGAATTTCTATTCACAATGAACTTATATTCTAATGGGAGAGGCAATTATATATCATTTGTATGTATGCATACACATATGTAATAAATAAAGGTTTTTAGAAATACCTATTATTGTTAAATACAAGAGAATATACTAACGGTTGGGGGATCAATACATAAATGTTTCATTTGGAAAATAGTTCCTGAGCCATATCTTTTATTGTAATAAAAATTTTTTCAAACTATGATTTGCATCTTCTCTCTCCTTATTCCCTTTCCCCCCAAGAAAGCAAGAAAAACACAATCCTGTATTACAAACATGTGTAGTCAAAAATAACCAAAAACAAATTGCTATATTTTCCATGTCTCAAATTCTGCACTATGAATCCATCATCTCTCTCTCTCTCTCTCTCTCTGGAGACAGGTTGCAAGTTTCAATCTGAATTGTAGTTGGTCCTTGTGTGGATCAGAGTTCTAAAGACGTTTAGTGTTGATTATCTTGACAATATTATTGCTACTGAACAAATTATTCTTATGGTTCAGCTTATATCATTCTGTATCAATTCATAAAAGTCTTTCTTGGATTCCCAGAAAGCATCGTCAACATAATTATTTTATGGCACAATAGCCTTCTTTCAATTGGTATCCATAATTTGTTTGGTTATCCTTTAACCCTCAGTTTCCAATTTGTTGCCACCACAAAAAGAACTGTTACAATAAGTCAATGTATGGGTCCTTTACCTTTTTTATATCTTTGGGGTTGTAGACTTAGTAATGGTTTCATTGGACCAAGGATACACACACAGTTTAATAGCTTTGTGAGCATAGTTTCAAAATACTTTCTAGAATATTTGATCACTTCATAGCACCACCAAAAGTACATTAATGTAACTGAATTTCCACAGTCTCTCCAGAATCTTACATTTTGTTTTTGTCAACTTTGATAATTTGATTGGTGTGGGGGTGGAACTGCAGCGTTATTTAATTTGTATAATATATTGTATAATATATAGTGGAGAACTATTGTTGATATAGAACATTTTTCCATGTGAATCCTAGATTTCTTCCTCCCCAAACTGCCTATTCATATACTCTGACCATTTATCAATTGGTGGATGGCCTTTATTTTTATGAATTGAAAGTAGTTCCCTATGTATCTTAGAAATTTGATCTTTATCAGAGAAACTTACTATGTAGACTTAACCCATTTAGCGGCTTCTCTTCTAATTCTGGGAATATTGGTTTTGTTTGTGCAAAGCTTTTCATTTATGTAATCAAGATTGTCTATTTTACCTTCTCCGTATCTTGTTTGGTCACAAACTCTTCCCCTTCCATTAATCTGACAGGTAATTTTATTATTCTTATTTGTTTATGATGCCACCCTTCATGTATAATATACCATTTGGATTTCATCTTGATATATGATGGTCAATACCTAGTTTCTACTAGACTACTTTCTAATTTTTCCAACAGTTCTTAATGAATACTGAGTTCTTTCCCTAATAGCTGAAATCTTTGGACACTAGATTCCCATGCCCTGAGCTGTATCTTAAAGGGAAAAGGTAGTGGTATGGAGGAAGCACATCTCAGATATGTGAGGCAGTAAGTGCAAAGGCATGGAGGAGATGGACTGAAGTAAGGAATAGAGAAAAAGTTGATTTGGCTGCATTGCAGCATCTTGAAATAAATGGCATTCCATTGTGATGATGGGAAATGTGAGAGATACCTCTTGACTATGACATGCAACTTTCACTACGACTGTGAAAGTGTGCATATAGCAATGAAGAATGACTTGGAAGTGAAAGGTGATATGACCTCAACCTACTGCTTTATGCTTCTCTGAGTTCAGGTTTTATTCTGGTATGTCGTTTCAACCAATCATTCAAACATTTATTAAATACTTCCTATGTTCCAGGCATTGTGCTGTAAACTGAGGATCAAGAGAAAAATTAAAAAACAGTCTCTGCCCTCAAAGAATTCATGTTCTTATATGAGGAGGCAATATGTAAACACAATATGTACACAGAGTTGGTAGAATGTAACCTTGGAGAGAAGACATTAGCAGTGGTGGCTGGGATATAAGGCAGAAGGGCGAGTCTAGTCAAAAAAGGCCTCAAGTGCAGTAGCTAGGTGGCTAAATGGATAAAGCCAGGTCTAGAGACAGGGGATCCTGGGTTCAAATGTGATCTCAGATACTTTCTAGCTATGTGACAAGAGGCAAATCACTTAAACCTGCATTACCTAGTCCTAACTGCCCTTTTGTCTTGGAACTCATACTTAGTATTGATTCTAAGAGAGAAGGTAAGGGATTTTTTTTTTTTTGAGAGAAAGGAAGAAAGAAAAGAAGGAAGGAAGGAAGAAAAGAAGGAAGGAAGGAAGGAAGGAAGGAAGAAAGAAAGAAAGAAAGAAAGAAAGAAAGAAAGAAAGAAAGAAAGAAAGAAAGAAAGAAAGAAAGAAAGAAAGAAAGAAAGAGAGGAAAGAAAAAAGGAAGGAAAATAAAAGGAAGAAAGAAAGGAGAGAAAGAGAGAAAGAAAGGAATGGAGGAAGAAAGGAAGGAAGGAAAGAATGAAGGAAGGAAGGGAAAGAGAAAGGGAGGGAGGAAGGAGGAAAGAAGGAAGAAAGAAACAAAGAAAAAGAATGAAAGAAAGAAGGGAAAAAGAAAGGAAGGAAGGAAGGAAAGAAGGAAGGAAGGAAGAAGGGAGGGGGGAAGCCCCATGTAGAAGCAATCAAGTCTCTGTGACCTGCGAGGTAAGTCTCAGACTCTAAGAGCTTTCTTCTCCCAGCTGTTCTGGTACTCATTATGTTCCCCTACTTGAAGGTTCTACCCTTCATGACTTGTAAAAAACACATTATTACTGGCTCCTTTAGATAATTAGCTAGCTGATGAAGCTTCTATAGCTTTTTAGAGATTTTCCTATTTTGTCTCTCTGAAAAAATCCTTGATACTCTTTTAAGATCATAGAATTTAGAAATCATATGGTCTAACATCCTCTTATTACATATGGGGAAACTGGGTCCCAAAGATATTAAATGACATGTGCCCAAAGCCTCATAGACTGGGATTTGAAGTCATCTTTTTATTCCATGTCTCTTGTTCATTTACTATTTTATGTATTTATCACTTGGAAAATTTAGTAAACCTTAATGCATATATATGTGTATGTCTGTGTGTGTATACAGGTATAATACATATATGAGAATACATGTGTATTTGGTATTATATATTACACACAAATAACCAGAGGATATCCCAAAAGTCTTAGTGTAATTTTTTCATGTTTTTATTTTTTATAATTGAAAATGTTTAATTAATTGATTTAGAATATTTTTCCATGGTTACATGATTCATGTTCTTTCTCTCCCCTCCTCATACCGCCCCCTCCTGTAGCCAACAAGCAGTTCCACTGGTTTTTTTTACATGTGTCATTGATCCACATTTGGTCATTTCCACATTATTGATAATTGCACTAGGGTGATCGTTTAGAGTCTACATCCCCAATCATATCCCCATCAACCCATGTGATCAAGCAGTTATTTTTCTTCTGGGTTTCTCCTCCCACAGTGTTTCCTCTGAATATGGATAGTGGTTTTTCTCGTAGATTCCTCCTAGTTGTTCAGGATCACTGCATTGCCACTAATGGAGAAGTCCATTACATGCAATTGTACCACAGTGTATCAGTCTCTGTGTACAATGTTCTCCTGGTTCTGCTCCTTTCGCTCTGCATCACTTCCTGGAGGTCATTCCAGTTCACATCTTAGTATAATTTTAAGTTTTTATAACTTGGGAAGAATAAATGCCTTAAAACTTTGTAAATCAACATTTGAAAGGTTAAGTATTTTAAATATTGATGTTTCTTATTAAAATTCAATAGTTATTGTCTTGTTCTATCCTTAAGTCTATTGATTTTGGAACTTCATAAAAACTTGCATCAAGGGTATCTAGATGACTCAATAGATTGAGAACCTGGTCCAGAGACTGGAGGTGCTGGATTCAAATCTGACTTCAGATACTTCTAGCTGTGGTACCTTGTTCAAGTCATTCAATTATAATTGATTAGCCCTTACTGCTATTCTGCCTTGGAACTAGCACTTAGTATTGATTCTAAGACAGAAGGTAAGGGTTTAATTTGAAGGAAAAAAAAAGAGCAGTAAGGGTTAGGCAATTGGGGCAAAGCAACTTGCCTAGGGTCACACAGTTAGCAATTTTCTGAGGTCAGATTTGAACCCAGGACCTCCCATCTCTAGGTCTGGCTTTCTATCCACAGAGTCACTTGGTTGGCCCCCTACACAACAATTTTGACATGACCTCACAAGGAAAAGTCAAACAGAGATAGATTAGGTATACGAGATGATCAAGGAAGAGAACCTCCTCTTATGGGTCTGAGAAATTGTCATCCCAGAAACTCTGGCACTTAAAACACGTAATGACAGGTTCCTTAACAAAGGTTAAAAAGAATTTTTTAATTGTCATTGAAAGTGAACAAAAATAAGTAAGCATGAAAGAAATCTAAATAATTAAACTTTCAAATGCTTTTTGGGCAAGTTTGTAGTATTTATACTTCTAAAATTATTAAAGTCTAAAATGCACTAAGATTTTTGGGCAACAGGTATGTGCACATGTGTAGGTATGCCAACTACTATAAGAGCATGAGAGAAATGCATATAGACCTCTTACTGACTTGCAGTGAAATTTTTAAAATATCTCAAGTGAGCTTGATGGTCTTCTGAATAGTCTGTTAATCATGATCAATATTTATATAATGCTTGAACTTAACAAACTTCTTTATAGGTATAGTGAGGGTCGTTATCCACATCTAGCATAGGAGTATCATTGTATGACTGTTAGAATAGACATCTCTAGCCTTATTTCTAGCCTCATCTCCCCTTGTGCTTCTCCAAGGGAGGCTATTTCATGCCAGGAGGTGAGGTAGGACATGGTGGCCAAAAGCTTGGCCCCTTTTCTCTCCTCAGAGAGAGGGATTACAGGACTAGAATTACATCTATCTGCTCTCTTAAGTAATATTAGTCTAGTAGATGTGGCTTTCAAGTTCAAGTTAACCTTCACATCACTTTATTAATGGGGGAACGGAGGACCCTGAGCATTACATCTGAGGCTTCACTCTTTCTTCTGCACACTAGTTCTATGATGAACACATATGGTAGTTAGCAAAGAAATCCATTTAGCTAAATTGATAGGAAAACAGAAATCAAAGAAAGTATAACTAGGAGACTATATAGCAGACAGTGCAGAGTGAAGATACTCTCCCTTTGGGAGCAAGTTAACTCAATTCAGCTCAATCAAGAAAAGAATTCTTGATCTCATCCAAGAAGAACTTTTCTGAAGTCTCTAGTATAACATGAAGAAGATTGGGACAGAATGAAGATTACCAACTCCTCTCATGTTGGTTTCTTCTCAGAGTTTTATTTTCCCGTCATCAACCTGAAATGGGGTTGGCATCATCCATCTTCTATCTGTACACTGGAAACCAGAGGCTTCTGAAGCAACTATATAACCCAAAGAAACAAGAGACTCAAAGCTTGGCATTCTTCTTTCTTCCTCTCTTGAGGACTCCTCCCTGCTCCTTGTGTAGCCATAGTGCATTGATCCCCACCAGGAGGATCTCCATGCCAATGGTCTTTGGGACTTGGATTGATCCTCACAAGAACCTACATTAATTATTATTCCTATTTTATAAGTTATAGGCTCATAGATCTGGAACTGTGAGCAACCTAAGAAGCCATCTAGTCCAATCTCTTAATTTTTATAGATGAGAAATTTATAAGGAAGGAAATTGAGGCTTGGAGAGGTCAGATAATCTATCTCTTAGTCACACAAGTATCAGAAGCAAGATCTGAACCATCTCCCTGATTCTGAGTGCAGAGCACTCTATCCACTTTCCACCAGCATAAGCATCTTGAAAGACCTGAATGCTAGCATAAAGAATGGTCTTGTCCAGGCTTTTTTGTAAAGAAATATATATTAGGGAGATTTACTGTAGCCAGGTTGCCCAATGGATAGAGTGCTGAGCCTGAAGTGGGGAAAACTCATCTTCTTGGGTTCAAATCTGAACTCAGACACTCAATAGGTATGTGACACAACCTTATTTGCCTCGGTTTTCTCACCTGCAAAATGAGCTAGAGAAAGAAATGGCAAACGACCCCATCTTTGCCAAGTATCTGTGCCAAGAAAACCGCAAATAGGGTCACGGAGAGTCAGATATGACAGAAAGTTCTCAATAACAACAATAATTACTCTTAGTTAAAATAGCTTGTCCCTTCAGGACAGCAAGCACATCCCCTGGATAGATTTCAAGCAAAGCCGGTTGGTCTTTTCAGCTTTAGTAATAGGAAGATGAAGTAACTTATCAGAGTCTGTAGTTAATGAAGCTGAAGAGAGGGTGCAATGGAAATGGTCCATGACAATGCCAAGGCATCAGAGCCAGGGCAGAGCAGGGAGCACATATCAATGATAATTAAAAAACCAAAGCCTTAGGGATGTAAATTGCACTAGTCATATTTGTACCATGCCTAGTAGCAGAATTACTGTTCCAGCAGACTTCACTGGTTTCTCACTTCTTCTGTTCCTACCTTCTCACTTTTGTCTTAGCCCCTTTGGATTTTGTCCCTGAAAAACCTTCATTCCAGAGCTGGGCAGGCTGCTAGTTTCTCCTCTTTTGGATCTTGCCCCTCTTTCCTTGAGGATTAGAAGGTTGTCCCTTCTCCCTAATGACTGTCCTAATTATCAGTATAAATGGGATACCTTTCCAGAAAGGACATCCTTTCATCATTCTCGTGCCTATATTTTAATCTGGGGTTCACATTTCTAAATCTGAATTCTACCACAGACATCAGAGCAATGTTACAGGCAGTGGGATGTGGAAGAAAGTACTGGCCTGGGGAAACTAGGTGGCACAGTGGATAGAGTTGGTCAGGAGGGCATGAATTCAAATGTGGCCTCAGACACTTATTGTGTGATTCAGAGCAAGTCATTTAACCCTGTTTGAGACACACACACAGAAATAGAGAGAGAGACAGAGACAGAGAGACAGAGAGACAAAGTCAGACAGAGACAGAGACAGAGACAGATTCAGAGACAGAGCGAGTGAGCATTGCCTTAAGAGGTAGGAGACTGACCTAGGTCTTAGCTCCAACTTTTACTGTGTTCCATTTCCCTAACTAAAAATTCGAACATTCTCCTATCTGATTATCTTTTATTCTACGTCTTATGTTTCACCTCTCCTAAACCTGTTTCTTGACCTCATTAAAACTTTCAATCTTTCCATCCCTTACTACTCTCTCAGGAAATTCAAGCCTTCCCTGGTTTTCTCCTTCTCCAGTCTCAAAAGCATATTTATCCATTCTAACTCTACACTATTCCTTGCTCCTGAATTTCTTGTGTCCTTGACCCATTGACATTCTCTTGCCAAAGATAATAGCTAATGTTTAAATAACACTTACAAGTGTCAGGCACTGTACTAAGCACTTTATTATCTCATTTGATCCTCACAAAACCCTGCAGGTAGGTGCTATTATTCCCATTTTACAGATGAGGATCCTGAGGTAAACAGAGCTTAAATGGCTTGCTCAGGGTCACAAAAGCTGGTAAGGATTTCAACTTGGATCTTACCTCACTCCAGGCCTAGGGCTCTATACACTGTTCAATCTTGTTGATTTCCATCATGTGCTTTCTCTGTTCCTACTTATAAACCACTGAATGAGCTGGAGGAAGTCCTAATATGGTTGGCATGTTATAAATTCATATTATAACAGGCCCTGGCAAATGGGTCCAAGCTGATGGAGCACATATAGTACTCTCTATTGGGTAGCAATTCCAGATGGTCCTTGGTGAGCCTTCTTCTAGAAATGCATAATATGTAATAGAAAGATTCTACACTAAATTCAGAACCTGCACAGATACTGAAGGCAGCTAGGTGGTGCCTAGAGTTAGGATGGCCCAAATTCAAATCCAATCTACAACACTTACTAGCTGTGTGAACTTGGGTGACTTACTTAATCTTTGCCTCAGATTTCTCATCTGTAAAATGGGGATAATAGCATCTTCCTCCCAAAGTTTTATAAGAATCAAATGAAATATTTATAAGTGGCTTAGCATATAGTAGCCTGGCACATGGTAGATGCTTAATAAATGCTAGTTAATATCTATTTCCTGTTGGCTTACTTCTTAGTGACCAGAAGACTTTTAGTTATCTACTAAGACCGATCTGAATATTCATCCAAAAGACTGGAAAAATTTGACTTGTCTGAATAGGGGAAAAATACTGTGAGCCTTCCCCAACTAGGTGCCATGTGGCCTAGAACACATGACACTTTTCTTTCTTTAGTCTTTATTAAGTTTGTTAATACCTAATCTATATAGAAACAATTTTTAACCACTGTTTTTTGACATTTTAGAATTTACCTTTCTTTCCCCCCTCCCAAGGTGAATAGTTTGATATAGGTTATATCTGTCCTTTGATGCGATATATTTCCACATTGTTCATGTCATAAGTCATATAGACACATATACAATAGAAATCTCAAGAAGAAAATATAGAAGATGACACACTTTGATCTGTGGTCAGACTCCAACACTTTCTTTTTTGATTGTGAATAGCATTTCCATCACATGCTCCTTGTGATTATCTTGGAGATTTGCTTTACTGAAAATGGTTTAGTCCTTCATAGATGACCATCACACAGTATTTGTTACCGTATTACATTATTCTCCTGGTTTTGCTCACTTCACTATGTATCAGTTCATTTAAGTTTTTCTGAATTCCACATGCTCATTGTTCCTTAGAGTGCAATAGTATTCCATTATAACTATATACAACTTGTTCATCCATTGTCCAAATGATTTATACCCACTCAGTTTCCAATTCTTTGACATTACAAAAAATGCTACTTAAAATATTTTGGTACAGGTAGTCCTTTCCTCTTATCTCTGATCTCTTTGGGATACAGACCCAGCAGTAGTATTGCTGGATCAAAGGATATGCATAGCTTTGTGGCTCTTTGAGCCTGGTTCCATATTGCTCTCCAGAATGGCTATATCAATTCACGGTTCCATTAATAGTGTATTGATGTCCCAATTTTCCCACATCCTTTAGGAGAATGAGTATTAAGAAAAAGGAATGACCTCATGAATTTTGAAAGATCATAAGAGCCCCTAGAAGTAGAGAGACCAGTCTATAATTGAGTCTACTTTAACTATAGCAGTCAACCTTGGTGAACCAGCACAATATTAAGGAGTGCCCTGCTTTACTCAATTTATCATGAGATTAGTCTGAAAGCTGAGAAGCCGTCTTTTTTAAAATATATTTTTAGAGATTTATTAAAGATTATTAGAAATCAAGGAAATAAGAAAATATAAAATAAGAAAAGCACATGTCTAGGAGGGCTGAATAGCCCATTCAATTTCACTTACTACATCTTGAGAGACATGTGAGCTTAGAAGCAGAAGCAGAGAGCTGTGGTTTTTTTTTTTAACTTCCTTTTCAATTTAAAAAAAAATTATTTAGTCAATTTAGAATATTCCTTGGTTACAGAATCATATTCTTTCCCTCTGTCCCCTCCCTATACCAATTCGATAGCTGACACACAATTCCACTGGGTATTATATGTGTCCTTGATCAGGACCTATTTCCATGTTGTTTATGTTTGGACTAGAATGTTCATTTTGAGTCTACATCCCCAATTGTATCCCTCTACTCCTACCTAATCAAGCAGTTGTTTTTTTTTGGTGTTTCTATTCCCAGTTTTCCCTCTGAATGTGGATAGTGTTCTTTCTCGTAGATCCCTCCAGGTTGTTCAGGATCACTGCATTGCCATTAATGGAGAAGTCCATTACATTCCATTGTACTACAGTGTATCAATCTCTGTTTTCAATGTTCTCCTGGTTCTGCTCCTTTTGCTCTGCATCAATTCTTGGAGGTTGTTCCAGTTCCCATGGAATTCCTCCACTTTATTATTCCTTTGAGCACAATAGTATTCCATCACCAACATATACCACAATTTGTTCAGCCATTCTCCAATGGAAGGGCATCCCCTCATTTTCCAATTTTTGGCCACCACAAAGAGCGCAGCTATGAATATTCTTGTACAAGTCTTTTTCCTTATTATCTCTTTGGGGCACAAACCCAGCAGTGCTATAGCTGGATCAAAGGGCAGACAGTCTTTTATCACCCTTTGGGCATAGTTCCAAATTGCCCTCCAGAATGGTTGGATCAATTCGCAACTCTACCAGCAATGCATTAATGCCCCAACTTTGTCACATACCCTCCAGCATTCATTACTTTCCTTTGATGTCACTTTAGCCAATCTGCTAGGTGTGAGGTGATTCCTCAGAGTTGTTTTGATTTGCATCTCTCTGATTATAAGAGATTTAGAACACTTTTTCATGTGTTTTTAATAGTTTTGACTTCTTTATCTGAAAACTGCCTATCCATGTCCCTTGCCCATTTATCAATTGGAGAATGGCTTGATTATTTGTACAATTGATTTTTCTCTTTATAAATTTGAGAAATTAGACCTTTGTCAGAGGTTTTTGTTATGAAGATTTCTCCCCAATTTGTTGCTTCCCTTCTAATTTTGGTTGCATTGGCTTTGTTTGTACAAAAACTTAATTTTTTGTAATCAAAATTATTTTACATTTTGTGATTTTTTATAACTCTTGCTTGGTCTTAAAATTTTCCTTTCCCAAAGATCTGACATGTGTACTATTCTGTGTTCACCTAATTTACTTATAGTTTCCTTCTTTATGTTCAAGTCATTCACCCATTCTGAGCTTATTTTGGTGTAGGGTGTAAGATGTTGATCCAAACCTAATCTCTCCCATACTGTCTTCCAATTTTCCCAGCAGTTTTTATCAAATAGTGCATTTTGGTCCCCAAAGCTGGGATCTTTGGGTTTATCATAGACTGTATTGCTGAGGTCACTTACCCCAAGTCTATGCCACTGATCCTCCTTTTTGTCTCTTAGCTAGTACCATATTGTTTTGATGACCACTGCTTTATAGTATAGTTTAGTTATAGTATAGTATAGTATAGTTTGAGGGACTGTAAGGCCACCTTCCTTTGCATTTTTTTTTCATTATTTCCCTGGATATCCTTGATCTTTTGTTCTTCCAAATTAACTTTGTTATGGTTTTTACTAATTCAGTAAAAAAAAAATTTTTTGTAGTTCAATGGGTATGGCACTAAATAAGTAAATTAATTTGGATAGGATTGTCATTCTTATTCTGTTAGCTCATCCTATCCATGAGCAATCAATGTTTTTCCAATTGTTTAGATATGATTTTTTTCTCGAGACTTCCGGTCAAGATGGCGGTGTAGAAGCAGCGAAAGTTCAGACCTCCGAAACCCTTCCCTACCGATCGCAAACAAAGTGCTCCTAGGCCACCGAAATTCAAGCTGAACAACAGGATAGACCTGGGGAAACCTCCTCCTGGACCTGGATCAAAAGGTACCACACCCCAAAAGCCAGAACCCTAGATCACTCAGATCTAAGGGGTAGACAGAAAGAAGGTCCCAGGACCCATCCCCCCCAACCCAGAGTGCTGAGCCCAAGGCAGCAGCGGGAACCTCAGGGCTCTGAGGACTCACCTTGAAAGCAACCCGAGCCAGTCTCCGGAGCGCCCAACACAGACGGCAGGGAAGCATAGAGAGAAGGGGGAAGCCTGTGGCCTCCTGGCTGGGTTCTTCCCTCTGGGTCTCGGGGGAGGTCCCAGCTTCGGGGCACCAGCTGAGCCCAATCCCATCGGGAGCCCTCAGAGCTACTGAAAGGACAGAGGGCTCAGGGCTGGCAAAGGGGTGGCTCCGAAGAGCCTACCTTGAAAGTAACCCGGGCCAGTTTCTGGGCACTCAACACAGACTGAGGAAGAGGAGGTTGCTGCTTTTCTCTTTCTTCTTTTTTGGCTCCGGGATCATTCGGCCCACACTACCTGAACCTAATTCCATCAGGAGCCATCAGAGTCCAGGCAAGCCACTACCCCTCCCCCCTTAGAGAGCAGGGTCTTCTGAAAGAACCAGCTGAACCTAATCCCATCAGGAGCCCTCAGAGCTACTGAAAGGACAGAAAACTCAGGGCTGGCAAAGGGGTTGCTCCAAAGAGCTTTCCTTGAAAGTAACTCGGCCAGTCCCTGGGCACTCAACACAGGCTGTGGAAGAGGAGGTTGCTGCTTTTTTTTTCCCTTTCCTTTTTTGGCTCTGGGATCTTTCGGCCCACACCACCTGAACCTAATCTCATCAGGAGCCCTCAGAGTCCAGGCAAGCCACAACCCCTCCCCCCTTAGAGAGCTGGGTCTTCTGAAAAAACAGAAACCTAGAGGCGAAGTCAAGATGGCAGCCTAGAAGGAGCATAGACCTGGCAGCCTGGCTAGAGCTTTAGAGATCCTCCATATCTGCTCCAGCCGTCCAGGAAGTTTAAAACTCAGAATAAGCCCATCCCAAATAAGCTGAACTCAATCCCATCAAAAGCCTCCAGAACACAGGGAAGCCCAGGCTCCCCATCCATCCTCACTGACTGCTGAACTTTAAGCCAATCAAAAGCCTCCAGAGGACAGGAAAGCTCAAACCCCCAACAACCCTCCCTCAGGGATTACACCAAGAGATCCTCTGTTAAAGCTCCAAGAGGGGAGACTGATAGAAGTCCCTAAAAAACAAAAAAATGAGAGGAACAAGAGCACAGACAAATACAGGGAGGAAAGAAGGGGTGAATTTGAACAAACAACAGAAACAGAAGAAATAAACTACAATAGACAGCTACTACTCACCAAATGGAACAGAGGGGGAGAGATCAGCAAACGATAAACCAGAAATCCCAGCGAATTGGATACAGGCTGTGGAAGAACTCAAAACACAGCTAAGAGAGGCTGAAGACAATTGGGAAAAGAACTTAAAAATTAAGATAAGTCATCTGGAAACAGAGGCACTTGAACTAAAACAAGAAAATAGTGTCCTGAAAGCCAAAATCATCCAGCTGGAAAATGAGGCAAAGGAGAAGAAAGATGAAGCAAAGGAGATGAAAGACGAGATAAAGAGGATGAAAGACAATCTTCAAAGAAACTCAGACCAGAAGGAAAAAGACGACCAAAAAGCCAAAGATGAAATCCAATCTTTAAGAACCCGAGTAAAACAACTAGAATCAAGTGACCTCACAAGGCAGCAGGACACTATAAGACAAAACAAAAAGAATGAAAAAATTGAGGAAAATGTGAAGCATCTCATTCACAAAACAGACGATTTAGAAAATCGTTCAAGAAGAGACAATTTAAGAATAATTGGACTACCAGAAGACCACGACAAAAGAAAAAGCCTGGACATAATACTAGAGGAAATTATCCAGGAAAATTGTCCCGAAATCCTAGAACAAGAGGGGAAAGTGGAGATTGAAAGAATCCACAGATCACCCCCTGTTTTTAATCCCCAACTGACAACACCAAGAAATGTTATAGCCAAATTCAAAAACAATCAGATAAAAGAACAGGTATTACAAGCTGCCAAAAAGAAACCATTCAGATACCATGGAAACATGGTGAGGATAACACAGGATCTTTCTGCATCCACACTGAAGGACCGAAAGGCATGGAATATGATATTCCGGAAAGCAAGGGAACTAGGCCTACAGCCAAGAATAAAATACCCATCAAAACTGACTATATTCTTACAGGGGAAAGTATGGTCATTTAACACAACAGAGGAATTCCAAGCATTCATAAATAAAAGACCAGACCTGAACAGAAAATTTGAAGTCCAACCACAGAATTCAAGAGAATCATCAAAAGGTAATTAAAAAAGAGGGGAAAAACAACAACAACAACAAAGGTTTTTTTTAAGAGACTCAATAAGTTAAAATGATAAGTATCCCTATAAGAAAAGAGGTCATTGGCAACTCTTAAAAACTGTTGCTATCACCTAAGCAGCTAGAAGAACTATACTCAGAGGGAAGGGACAAACTGTATAGGATGAAAGGACAAGACATAAATAGGTATATAGAGATATGCATGCATAAATACATATACATGTGTATGTATATATATATATACATGACTAAAGCTAAAAAAGAAAAGAGGATATGACTAAAAGAAATGGGAAAAGAAACAAATGGGGGTAAATTTATATGACACAAAGAAGCTCATGGCGGGAGGGGGGAGAACATCGATACACTGGAAGGGTAAAGAGGTCGGAGATAGGAAATATTCAACTCTTACGTACTTTGAAACTGACCCAAAGAGGGAAGAACAATCCAATCCATTGGGGAAGAGAATAGATTTGCGCCCTATAGAGGAGTAGAAGGGTAAAAAACAGACTGGTGGGGAGGGAAGCAGTACAAGGGAGGGAGAGGGTGGGGGGGGGAATTTTTAAAAAGACTACAGGGGAAAATAAGGGAGGGAATTAGAAGGGAGGGGGGTAGAAAGGGAAATACAAGGGGGACTGATTTAAAGTAAATCACTGGACTAAAAGGCAGAGCTGAAATAGAAAGGTTAGAATTAGGGAAGGATATCAAAATGCCAGGGAGTCCACAAGTGACAGTCATAACATTGAACGTGAATGGGATGAACTCACCCATAAAACGTAAACAAATAGAAGAATGGATTAGAATCCAAAACCCTACCATATGTTGTCTCCAAGAAACACACATGAGGCGGGTAGACACCCACAAGGTCAGAATTAAAGGATGGAGTAAGACCTTCTGGGCCTCAAGTGACAGAAAGAAGGCAGGAGTGGCAATCATGATATCTGATAAAGCCAAAGCAAAAATAGACCTGATCAAAAGGGATAGGGAAGGTTATTATATTTTGTTAAAAGGGACTTTAGATAATGAGGAAATATCACTAATCAACCTATATGCACCAAATAATATAGCACCCAAATTTCTAATGGAGAAACTAGGAGAATTGAAGGAAGAAATAGACAGTAAAACCATATTAGTGGGAGACTTAAACCAACCATTATCAAATTTAGATAAATCAAATCAAAAAATAAATAAGAAAGAGGTAAAAGAAGTGAATGAAATCTTAGAAAAATTAGAATTAATAGACATATGGAGAAAAATAAATAGGGATAAAAAGGAATACACCTTCTTCTCAGCACCACATGGCACATTCACAAAGATTGACCATACATTAGGTCACAGAAACATGGCACACAAATGCAGAAAAGCAGAAATAATAAATGCAGCCTTTTCAGACCACAAGGCAATAAAAATAACGATCAGTAATGGTACATGGAAAACCAAATCAAAAACTAATTGGAAACTAAACAATATGATAATCCAAAATCGTTTAGTTAGAGAAGAAATCATAGAAACAATTAATAATTTCATCGAGGAAAATGACAATGGCGAGACATCCTTTCAAACCTTTTGGGATGCAGCCAAAGCAGTAATCAGAGGTAAATTCATATCCCTGAGTGCATATATTAACAAACTAGGGAGAGCAGAGATCAATCAATTGGAAATGCAAATAAAAAAACTCGAAAGTGACCAAATTAAAAACCCCCAGCAGAAAACCAAACTAGAAATCCTAAAAATTAAGGGAGAAATTAATAAAATTGAAAGTGATAGAACTATTGATTTAATAAATAAGACAAGAAGCTGGTACTTTGAAAAAACAAACAAAATAGACAAAGTACTGGTCAATCTAATTAAAAAAAGGAAGGAAGAAAAGCAAATGAATAGCATCAAAGATGAAAAGGGGGACATCACCTCTGAGGAAGAGGAAATTAAGGCAATCATTAGAAATTACTTTGCCCAATTATATGGCAATAAATATACCAATTTAAGTGATATGGATGAATATATACAAAAATACAAACTGCCTAGACTAACAGAAGAGGAAATAGAATTCTTAAATAATCCCATATCAGAAAATGAAATCCACCAAGCCATCAAAGAACTTCCTAAGAAAAAATCCCCAGGGCCTGATGGATTCACCAGTGAATTCTATCAAACATTCAGAGAACAGTTAATCCCAATACTATACAAACTATTTGACATAATAAGCAAAGAGGGAGTTCTACCAAACTCCTTTTATGACACAAACATGGTACTGATTCCAAAACCAGGCAGGTCAAAAACAGAGAAAGAAAACTATAGACCAATCTCCCTAATGAATATAGATGCAAAAATCTTAAATAGGATACTAGCAAAAAGACTTCAGCAAGTGATCAGAAGGGTCATCCACCATGATCAAGTAGGATTTATACCAGGGATGCAGGGCTGGTTCAATATTAGGAAAACCATCCACATAATTGACCACATTAACAAGCAAACCAACAAGAACCACATGATTATCTCAATAGATGCAGAAAAAGCCTTTGATAAAATACAACACCCATTCCTATTAAAAACACTAGAAAGCATAGGAATAGAAGGGTCATTCCTAAAAATAATAAACAGTATATATCTAAAACCATCAGCTAATATCATTTGCAATGGGGATAAACTAGATGCATTCCCAATAAGATCAGGAGTGAAACAAGGATGCCCATTATCACCTCTACTATTTGACATTGTACTAGAAACACTAGCAGTAGCAATTAGAGAAGAAAAAGAAATTGAAGGCATCAAAATAGGCAAGGAGGAGACCAAGTTATCACTTTTTGCAGATGACATGATGGTCTACTTAAAGAATCCTAGAGATTCAACCAAAAAGCTAATTGAAATAATCAACAACTTTAGCAAAGTTGCAGGATACAAAATAAACCCACATAAGTCATCAGCTTTTCTATATATCTCCAACACAGCTCAGCAGCAAAAATTAGAAAGAGAAATCCCATTCAAAATCACCGTAGACAAAATAAAATACCTAGGAATCTACCTCCCAAGACAAACACAGGAACTATATGAACACAACTACAAAACACTCGCCACACAACTAAAACTAGACTTGAGCAATTGGAAAAACATTAACTGCTCATGGGTAGGACGAGCCAACATAATAAAAATGACTATCCTGCCCAAACTTATTTATCTATTTAGTGCCATACCCATGGAACTCCCAAAAAATTTCTTTACTGATTTGGAAAAAAGCATAACAAAGTTCATTTGGAATAACCAATTGTTTAGATATAATTTTAATTGTGTGGAGAGTGTTCTGTAGTTTTTTACCCCTGAGTACTGCTTTGGCTGCATCCTATAGATTTTGAAAGGATGTCTCATCATTGTTATTTTCTTCAATGAAATTATTGTTTCTATGATTTGTTCTTTAACCAATTATGGAAAATTGTATTGTTTAATTTCCAATTAATTTTTTATTTACCTCTCCATGTTCATATAGTTCCTGTGTCTGTCTCAGGAGATAGGTTCCCAAGTGTTTTATATTGTCTAGGGTGATTTTAAATGGAAGTTCTCTTTCTAATTCTTGCTGCTGAGATGTGTAGGAGATATAAATGCTTATGACTTATGTGGGTTTATTTTGTATCCTGTAACTTTGCTAAAGTTGTTGCTTATTTCCACTAGCTTTTTAATTGATTCTCTATGATTCTTTAAGTAGACCATCATATCACCCACAGAAAGTGATAGCTTGGTCTCCTCATTGCCTATTTTAATACCTTCAATTTCTTTTTCTTCTCTGCTACTGCTAGTGTTTCTAGTACAATGTTAAATAATATGGGTGATAATGGGCATCCTTGTTTCACTCCTGATCTTATTGGGAAGGCTTATAGTTTATCCTCATTAGAAGTGTTTGCTGAGGACTTCTGGGTAAACATGGCTGCAATCTAGATGCCACACGCTTCCTCTCCCCAGCACCAAACGAAATAGACTACATCAAAGGAATATAAAAATCACCCTTGGAGGAACAGAAGGACTCCCCAGTACCCTACAGAGGCGAAGGTGTATGGGGTTTGAACATATCCACACAATAAGAAGGAGGAAAAGCTTGCACAGAAACGTGAACCAAGCCACACTTCTCCCTCCCCCCCACCTCCCCCACCAAATCAGAGTGAGCTACCAGAGCACTCACTGGGACAGTGAGTGAGTGGGGAATGTCTCTGTCTGGAGGGGCACTCCAGGGTCCTTGGGATCTGGGGACTGCCAGGAAACAGCGTCTCAGGGCGGTTTCATGGGAGAATCCTGTGTTGAGCACAGGGGGCCCGCGGAGCTCTACTCGGGGCAATTGCGCTGAGCATCTGGGCGGAGCTAAACACCAGGGGCTGACCATGCGCTGATTATCTGGGCAGAACTGAACACCTGGGTGGTTGGGCTGTGATCAGGGGCCCCGTGCTCTAAGAAACCTCGGAGGCTGGGAAAAACTAGTCTGAGGCAACTTAAATTCACAGAAAACCCTCCCATATCACCCAGACCCCAGACCAAAAAGGAAAGGGGAATAAAACCACCAAAGGGATGGCTCACATGGCCCAAAATCAAGCCTCCAGGAAGAAAGGGAAAAAAGTGACTATTGAAAACTTTTATGGTGGGAGGACCCAAGGAAAAGAAGAGAATGAGGATGAAATCCAAAAAAAAAATCAGAACATGCCTCCCAAAATGGAAAATATGAACAAGCTCTGGAAGATCTCATACTGGAACTTACCCAAAAGATGGAAACCTTCAGGAAAGAAAAATGGGAGAAAGAGATCAGCAGTCTGATAGATAAGACTGCTCAATTGGAGAAAGAGCTGGAAGCATCCAATAGAAGGGCAGACAAAGCTGAAAAGCAACACCAGTCCCAAACGACCAGAATTAAGCAACTCGGAGAAAGTGAGATCATAAAACAGCAAGAATCAATAAAGAAAGCCAAAAAATTAATGAATTAGAAGAAAACATAAAATATCTCACTGAAAAGGTCACAGATTTGGAAAACAGAGGAAGAAGAGACAATCTCCGAATTATTGGTCTCCCAGAAAAACCAGAGATAAACAATAACCTCGATGTTATTCTACAGGAGATTATAAAAGAAAATTGTCCACATGTTCTGGAGCAAGGGGGCAAAATAGAAATAGAAAGGGTTCATAGAACACCCTCTATACTAAATCCCCGAAAGACAACCCCCAGGAATGTAATTGCCAAATTCAAGAGCTTCCAAGAAAAGGAGAAAATCCTACAAGAAGCCAAGAAGAGGAGCTTCAGATATAGGGGGGTTCCCATAAGGATCACACATGACTTAGTGGCTAACACACTAAGAGACTGCAAAGCATGGAACACGATATTTAGAAAGGCAAGAGAGCTGCGTCTCCAACCAAGAATCAACTACCCAGAAACACTGACTATATACTTCCAGGGGAAAGTATGGGCATTCAACAAAATAGAAGATTTCCAAGCATTTGCTAAGAAAAGACCAGAACTTAGTGGAAAATTTGATATCCAATCACAGAAAGCAAGAGAAACATGAAAAGGTAAATATGAAAGAAAGGGAAAAGGGGAAAATCTTATATTTTTCTTTAAGTCAAACTCTCTCCTATAAGGATTACATTTACATCAAATTATATATATTAATATGTGGGGAAAATGTTTTGTGTAACTCTCAAAAATTATATGCATCATAAGAGTAGTTAGAAGCAACATGCATAGGGAAAGATTGGGGCATTAAGAAGATTTGGTGAAAGTGGGGGCAAAGAAAGGAAAAGGGAGGGGGGACCGTCGATAATACTAAGATTTACTTCAAGAAATAGGAGGGTGACTTAATAGAATAATCTTTCCCATATAAAGATACACATGGGAAGGGGAGGGGAAGAACTCTCATTTGAGAAGGAGAGGAAGAGAGCGTGAAGTGGAATTACTTAAACCTTACTCTCAGTGAAATCAAATATGAGAGGGAAGAACATCTAGATCCAGTGGGATCCTGAATTCTATCTTATCCAACAGGGAAAGAAGGAAAGAAAATTAAGGAGGGGGAGAGAGGAGGGAGTATAAAAAGGGAGGGGTTAGAAAGGGAAGTATATCAAGGGAGGGGACTATGGGGACTGACCTAAAGTTAATCACTGGTTCAAAAGGATATAGCTAAAGAAGAAAGGTCAGAACTAGGGGAAGATATCAAAATGCCAGAGAATCCACAAGTGACAATCATAACTTTGAACATGAATGGGATGAACTCACCCATAAAACGTAGACAAATAGCAGATTGGATTAGAACCCAAAACCCTACCATTTGTTGTCTTCAAGAAACACATATGAGGTGGGTTGATACTCACAAGGTTAGAATTAAAGGTTGGAGTCAGACCTTTTGGGCCTCAACTGATAGAAAGAAGGCAGGAGTTGCAATCATGATATCTGACAAAGCCAAAAAAAAAATAGACCATATCTAAAGGGATAGGGAAGGTAAATATATTCTGTTAAAAGGGAGTATAGACAATGAGGAAATATCACTAATAAACATGTATGCACCAAATGGTATAGCCTTCAAATTTTTAATGGAGAAACTAGGAGAATTGAAGGAGGAAATAGACAGTAAAACCATATTAGTGGGAGACTTGAACCAACCACTATCAAATTTAGATAAATCAAATAAAAAAATAAACAAGAAAGAAGTAAAGAGGTGAATGAAATCTCAGAAAAATTAGAGTTAATAGACATATGGAGAAAAATAAATAGGGACAAAAAGGAATACACCTTCTTTTCAGCACCACATGGCACATTCACAAAAATAGATCATACACTAGGTCACAGAAACATGGCACTCAAATGCAGAAAAGCAGAAATAATAAATTCAGCCTTTTCAGATCCCAAGGCAATAAAAATATTGATCAGTAAGGGTATATGGAGAGCCATATTAAAAATTAATTGGAAATTAAATAATATGATAATCCAAAATCGGTTAGTTAGAGAAGAAATCATAGAAACAATTAATAATTTCATTGAGGAAAATGACAACGGCAAGACATCCTTTTAAACCTTATGGGATGCAGCCAAGGCAGTACTTAGAGGAAAATTCATATCCCTGAGTGCATATATTAACAAATTAGGGAGGACAGAGATCAAGGAATTGGAAATGCAAATCAAAACACTTGAAAGTGAACAAATTAAAAACCACCAGAAGAAAACCAAACTAGAGATCCTAAAAATTAAGGGAGAAATTAATAAAATTGAAAGTGATAGAACTATTGATCTAATAAACAAGACTAGAAGCTGGTACTTTGAAAAAACAGACAAAATATACAAAGTACTGGTCAATCTAATTAAAAAAAGGAAAGAAGAAAAGCAAATTAACAGCATCAAGGAAGAAAAGGGGGATCTCACCTCCAATGAAGAGGAAATTAAGGCAATCATTAAAAACTACTTTGCCCAACTATATGGCAATAAATATAACATCCTAGGTGATATGGATGAATATTTACAAAAATATAAATTGCCTGGACTAACAGAAGAAGAAATAGTTTTCTTAAATAATCCCATATCAGAAAAAGAAATCCAACAGGCCATCAAAGAACTTCCTAAGAAAAAATCCCTGGGGCCTAATGGATTCACCAGTGAATTCTATCAAACATTCAAAGATCAGCTAACTCCAATACTATACAAACTATTTGACATAATAAGCAAAGAGGGAGTTCTACCAAATTCCTTTTATGACACAAACATGGTACTAATTCCAAAGCCAGGCAGGCCAAAAACGGAGAAAGAAAATTATAGACTAATCTCCCTAATGAATATAGATGCAAAAATCTTAAATAGGATATTAGCAAAAAGACTCCAGCAAGTGATCAGAAGGGTCATCCACCATGATCAAGTAGGATTTATACCAGGGATGCAGGGCTGGTTCAATATTAGGAAAACTATCCACATAATTGACCACATTAACAAGCAAACCAACAAAAATCACATGATTATTTCAATAGATGCAGAAAAAGCCTTTGATAAAATACAACACCCATTCCTATTAAAAACACTGGAAAGCATAGGAATAGAAGGGCCGTTCCGAAAAATAATAAACAGTATATATCTAAAACCATCAACTAATATCATCTGCAATGGGGATAAACTAGATCCATTCCCATTAAGATCAGGAGTGAAACAAGGATGCCCATTATCACCTCTATTATTTGACATTGTACTAGAAACACTAGCAGTAGCAATTAGAGAAGAAAAAGAAATTGAAGGCATTAAAATAGGCAAGGAGGAGACCAAATTATTGCTCTTTGCAGATGACATGATGGTCTACTTAAAGAATCCTAGAGATTCAACCAAAAAGCTAATTGAAATAATCAACAACTTTAGCAAAGTTGCAGGATACAAAATAAACCCGCATAAGTCATCAGCATTTCTATGTATTTCCAACACAGCTCAACAGCAAGAACTAGAAAGAGAAATCCCATTCAAAATTACCTTAGACTAAATAAAATACTTAGGAATCTACCTCCCGAGACAAACACAGCAACTATATGAACACAACTACAAAACACTCTCCACACAACTAAAACTAGACTTGAACAATTGGAAAAACATTAACTGCTCATGGGTAGGACGAGCCAATATAATAAAAATGACCATCCTACCCAAACTCATCTATCTATTTAGTGCCATACCAATGGAACTTCCAAATTTTTTTTTACTGATTTAGAACATTTCTTTCTCTTTTTTTGACCTGCCTGGGTTTGGAATCAGTACCATATTTGTGTCATAAAAGGAATTTGGTAGAACTCCTTCTTTGTTATTCTGCCAAATAGTTTGTATAACATTGGGATTAGTTGTTCTTTGAATGTTTGATAGAATTCATTTGTGAATCAATCTGGACCTGGGGATTTTTTCTTAGGGAGTTCTTTGATGGCTTATTCAATTTCTTTTTCTGATATGGGATTGCTTATGTATTCTATTTCTTCTTCTATTAGTCTAGGCAATTTATATTTTTGTAAATATCCATTCATATCACCTAGATTGCCATATTTATTGCCATATAATTGGGCATAATAATTTTTGATGATTGCCTTAATTTTCTCTTCATTAGAGGTGAGGTCTCCCTTTTCATCATGGATACTGTCAATTTGATTTTCTTCTTTCCTTTATTAAATTAGATTGACCAGTACTCTATTTTATTTGTTTTTTTCAAAGTACCAGCTTCTAGTCTTATTTATTAAATCAACAGTTCTTTGACTTTCAATTTTATTAAGTTCTCCTTTGATTTTTAGGATCTCTAATTTAGTTTTCATTTGATGATTTTAAATTTGTTCACTTTCTAGTTTTTTTTAATTTGCATGCCCAATTCATTGATCTCTGTCCTCCCTAATTTGTTAATATATGAACTCAAGGATTTCTCCCTGAGAAATTTATATCCTTGAGCTTTGGTTGAATCCTATAGATCTTGAAAGGATGTCTCATCATTGTCATTTTCTTCAATGAAATTGTTTCTACGATTTGTTCTTTAACCAATTTTGGAGAATGGTATTGTTTAATTTCCAATTAATTTTTTATTTACCTCTCCATGTACCCTTACTAATTATTTTCATTGCATTGTGGTCTGAGAAGGTTGCATTTATTATTTCTGCTCTTTTGCATTTGTTTGCAATGTTTTTATGCCCTAGTACATGGTCAGTGTTTGTGAATGTACCATGTTCTGCTGAAAAGGTGTATTCCTTTTTGTCCCTATTTATTTTTCTCCACATATGTACTAACTCTAATTTTTCTAAGATTTCATTCACTTCTCTTACCTCTTTCTCATTTATTTTTTTGGTTTGATTTATCTAGTTCTGATAGAGGTCTCCCTCTAGTATAGTTTTTCTATTTCATTCTTGAGCTCCCCTAGTTTCTCCTTTAGAAATTTGGATAGTATGCCATTTGGTCTATACATATTGTATACTGATATTTCCTCATTGTCTATACTGCCTTTTATCAGGATGTAATTGACTTCCCTATCTCTTTTGACTAGATCTATTTTTACCTTGGCTTTGTCAGATATCATGGTTCACACTCCTGCCTTCGTTTTATCAGTTGATGCCCAATAGATATGGCTCCATCCTCTTACTTTGACGCTATGCGTGTCTACCTTCCTCATGTGTGTTTCTTGTAGATAGCATATGGTAGGGTTTTATATTCTAATCCACTCTGCTATTCACTTGTGTTTTATGGGTGAGTTCATTCCATTCACATTCAGTGTTATTTCATATTCAGTTGTGTATTTCCCAGCATTTTGATTTCTACTCCTAGTCCTGCCCTTTCTTCTTTCACTATTTCCTTTTACTTCCATGTTTTGTTTTTAATTGGTCCCCCTAATTCACACCCTTATTTTACTTCCATTTCTACTTGCCCTCCTTTCTGATTCCCCTCTTATTTTCTTTACAGTCTTTTTAAACTACCCCCCCACCCTCTCCCTCCCTTGTACTGCTTCCATCCCTACCAGTCTGTTTGTTACCCTTCTACTTCCCTATAGGGCACAAATCAATTCTCTGCCCCAATGTATTTGATTGTCTTTCCATCTTTGAGTCAATTTCAATGCATGTAAGAATTGAGTATTTCCTATCTCCAACCTCTTTACCCTTCCAGTGTATTGATGTTCTCCCCCCTCCCACCACGTGCTTCTTTGTGACATATAAATTTACCCCATTTTCTTTTTCCATTTCTCTTAGTATTAACCTCTTTTTAAAAACTATAGTTGGATATATATATACACACACACACATATATTTATGTATAGATATATCTATATACATATATATGTCTTGGCATTTCATCCTATACAGTTTGTCACTTTTCCCTCTAAGTGTAATTCTTCTAGCTACCCTAGTGATAATAATTTTAATATCCTCTTTTTTATAGAGATACATATCATTTCTACTTATTGGGTCCCTTAAAAACGTTTGTTTTGTTTTTTGTTTGTTTTGTTTTTCTCCCTCCCCCCCCCCTTTCTTAATTACCTTTTGATGATTCTCTTGGGTTCTCTCTTTGGGCATCAAATTTTCTGTTCAGGTCTGGTCTTCTCTTCACAAATGCTTGGAATTCTTCTATTTTATTAAATGACCATTCTTTCTCCTATAGGAATATAGTCAGTTTTGCTGGGTAGTTGATTCTTGGTTGTATACCTAGTTCCCTTGCTTTCTGGAATATCATATTCCATGCCTTTTTTCCTCCAGAGTAGATGCAGCCAAATCTTGTGCTATCCTTACTATAGTTCCATGGTATATGAATGACTTCTTCTTAGCAGCTTGTAATATTTTTTCCTTGGCCCGATAGTTCTTGAATTTGGCTATAACATTCCTGGGTGTTGTCAGTTGGGGATTAAGTACAGGAGGTGATCTGTGGATTCTTTCAATCTCCACTTTCCCCTCTTGTTCTAAAATGTTGAGGCAGTTTTCTTGGGTAAATTCCTGTAGGATGATGTCCAGACTTTTTCTTTTATCATGGTCTTCTGGTAGACCAATGATTCTTCTGGGGGTTTTTAATTTGTTCGCTTTCAAGTTTTTTGATTTGCATTTCCAATTCATTGATCTCTGCCCTCCCTAATTTGTTAATATATGCACTCAAGGATACGAATTTTCCTCTGAGTACTGCTTTGGCTGCATCCCATAAGGTTTGAAAGGATGTCTCACCATTGTCATTTTCCTCAATGAAATTATTGTTTCTGATTTCTTCTCTAACTAACCAATTTTGAAGTATCATATTATTTAATTTCCAATTAATTTTTGATTTGGTTCTCCATGTACCCTTACTGATCATTATTTTTATTACCTTATGATAGGAAAAGGTTGCATTTATTATTTCTGTTTTTCTGCATTTGTATGCCATGTTTCTGTGACCTAGTCTATGATCTATCATTGTGAATGTGCCATGTGGTGCTGAAAAGAAGGTGTATTCCTTTTTGTCCCTATTTATTTTTCTCTGTATTAACTCTAATTTTTCTAAGATTTCATTCACCTCTTTTACCTCTTTCTTATTTATTTTTTGATTTATCTAAATTTGATAGTGGTTGGTTCAAGTCTCCCACTAATATGGTTTTACTGTCTATTTCCTCCTTCAGTTCTCCTAGTTTCTCCATTAGAAATTTGGATGCTATTCCGTTTGGTGCATACATGTTGATTAGTGATATTTCCTCATTATCTATACTCCCTTTTAACAGAATATATTTACCTTCCCTATCCCTTTAGATATGGTCTATTTTTGCTTTGGCTTTGTCATATATCATGATTGCGACTCCTGCTTTCTTTTTATCAGTTGAGGCCCAGAAGGCCTTACTCCATCCTTTAATTCTAACCTTGTGAGTATCAACCCGCCTCATATGTGTTTCTTGAAGACAACAAATGGTAGGGTTTTGGGTTCTAATCCAATATGCTATTTGTCTACATTTTATGGGTGAGTTCATCCCATTCATGTTCAAAGTTATGATTGTCACTTGTGGATTCCCTGGCATTTTGATATTCTCCCCTAATTCTGACCTTTCTTCTTTAGCTATATCCTTTTAAACCAGTGATTTACTTTAGACAAATCCCTCTAGTCCCCTCCCTTGATAGGCTTCCCTTTCTGGCCCCTCTCTTTTTTGTTCCCTTCCCCTTCCCCCTCTCCTTCCCTCCTTTTTATACTCTTTCCCCTCTCCCCCACCTTAATTTTTCCCTTCTCTCTTGCCCTGTTGGATAAGATAGAATTCAGGATCCCAATGGATCTAGATGTTCTTCCCTCTCAGAGTTGATTTCACTGAGAGTAAGGTTTAAGTAATACCACTTCACGCTCTCTTCCTCTCCTTCTCATTTGAGAATTCTTCCCCTCCCCTTCCCATGTGTATCTTTGTGTGGGAAAGATTATTCTATTTAGTTTCCCCCCCCCCTCTATTTCTTGAAGTAAATCTTAGTATCTTCAATGATCCCCCCCTCACTTTTTCTTTCTTTCCCCCCCCTTTTACCAAATCATCTTGATGTCCCAATCTTTCCCTATGCATGATTCTTCTAACTACTCTTATGATGCATACAATTTTTGAGTTACACATTACCTTTTCCCCACATATTAATATATATAATTTGATATAAATGTAGTCCTTATAGAAGAGAGTTTGACTTAAATAAAAAGATAAGATTTTTCTCCTTTTCTCTTTCTTTCACATTTATCTTTTCATGTTTCTCTTGCTCTCTGCGATTGGATGTTGAATTTTCCACTAAGTTCTGGTCTTTTCTTAGCAAATGCTTGGAAATCTTCTATTTTGTTGAATGCCCATACTTTCCCCTGGAAGTATATAGTCAGTTTTGATGGGTAATTGATTCTTTATTGGAGACCCAGCTCTCTTGCCTTTCTAAATATCGTGTTCCATGCTTTGGGGTCTCTTAGCATGTTTGCTGCTAAGTCATGTGTGATCCTTATGGGGGCCCCTCTATATCTGAAGCTCCTCTTCTTGGCTTCTTGTAAGATTTTCTCCTTAGCTTGGAAGCTCTTGAATTTGGTGATTACATTCCTGGGGGTTGTCTTTTGGGGATTTAGTATAGAGGGTATTCTATGAACCCATTCTATTTCTATTTTGCCCCCTTGCTCAAGAACATTGGGGCAATTCTCTTCTATAATTTCCTGTAGTCCGGCATTGTGGTTTTTGTTTATCTCTGGTTTTTTGGGCAGACCAATGATTCTCAAGTTGTCTCTCCTTCCTCCGTTTTCCTGGTCTGTCACCTTGTCAGTGAGATATTTCATGTTTTCTTCTAATTCATTAATTTTTTTTGGCTTTGCTTTATTAATTCTTGCTGTTTCGCAAGCTCACTGTCTTCCAGTTGCTTAATTCTGGTCTTTAGGGACTGGTTTTGCTTTTTTAGCTTGGTCCGCTCTTCTATTAGATGCTTCCAGCTCTTTCTCCAATTGTGAGGTCTTGTCTGTGAGGCTGCTGACCTCTTTCTGCAACCTGAGTTCTTCCAGAGCTTGTGGATAATTTCCATTTTGGGGGGCATGTTTTGATTTTGTTTGAATTTCATCCTCTTTTTCTTCTTTTCCTTGACTATTCCCACCATAAAAGTTTTCAACAGTCACTTTCCCCCCTTTCTTCTTGAAGGCTTGATTTTGGGCCGTGTGAGCCATCCCTTCAGTGGCTTTTTTTCCCCCTTTCCTTTTTGGTCCAAGGTTGGGTGATATGGGTGGGTTTTCTGTGGATTTAGGTTGCCTCAGACTAGTTCTTCCCAGCCTCCGAGGTTTGTTCGCATGCCCACCCCCATGCTCATCATGCCCTCCCCCTTACTCAGTGCGTCCACCCCCGTGCTCTGTTGTCTCTTCTTACTGGTGCACAGGAATCTCCTGTAAAACAGCTCTGAGGGGTAGATCTCTGGCATTCCCTGTCAGTTTCCAGGGAGCCTGGCGTGCCCCCCCACTCACTACAGCGAGGGGCGATGCTTTGGCCTTAGGAAGTTTTTACAGTTTCTCGAGACTCCACCCTGTTTGCAGTTTGCAGGGGCCCCACTGTCTGTGCACTCTGCAGTGCACAGGGTTCTCCTGTGAAACTGCCCTGAGAGTTCGTTCCCTAGCAGTCTTTAGACCACCCTGAGAAGTCGTTCCCTAGCAGTCTTTAGATCCCAAGGACCCTGGTGTGCCCCCCCAGACAGAGACATTCCTCACTCACTCGCTGTCCTGCTGAGCACTCTGATCCCCTACTCTGGTTCCATGGGGGATGTGGAGGGGGGGAAGGGTGGCTCAGTTCTCGTTTTTGTGCAAGCTTTTCCTACCTCTTATAGTATGGCAATATTCAAACCCCACATAACTTCGTTTCTGTGGGGTACGGGAGAGTCCCTCCGTTCTTCCAAAGATGATTTTTATGCTCCTTTGAGGAGTCTATTTCGTTCGGTGCTGGGGAGAGGAAGCAATTTGCGTCTAGATTGAAGCCATGTTTACCCGGAAGTAGACCAATGATTCTTAAGTTGTCTCTCCTGGTACGATTTTCTAAATCTGTTTTGTGAATGAGGTGTTTCATATTTTTTTCAATTTTTTCATTCTTTTGATTTTGTTTTATAGTTTCCTGCTTCCTTGTGAAGTTGCTTGCTTGCTATTGTTGTATTCTGGTTTTTAAAGACTGAATTTCATCCCTGGCTTTTTGGTCCTTCTTCTTCTGATCTTTTATCTCCTGTTTCTCATTTTCAAGCTTATTAATTTTGGCTTTCAAGACACTATTTTCTGTTTCCAGATGAGTTATCTTGCTTTTTAAATTCCTTTCCTAGTTGTCTTCAGCCTCTCTTAATTGTGTTTTGAAATGTATTTTGAGTTCTTCCAAAGCCTGTGTCCAATTCTCTGGAGTTTCTGTGTTTTTGCTTGGTGTTCCTTGATTCTCCTCTGTTACATTTGCTCTTTGTTCATTGACTAGATAGAAGCTGTCGATTGTAATTTCTTTTTTCTTTTTCTGTTGTTTGCTCATCCCCCCCCCCTTTCCCCTGTAGTTGACTGCACTCTTTCTCCTCTCATTATGTGTTGGATCTGTGGGTTTGGGCTTTTCTGTCAACCTTCACCCTTGGAGCTTAGGAAGGCACTCAGAGTGGTCTGTGGGGGAGAGGTGTTGGAGCTTGAGCTTTCCTGCCCTCTGAAGGCTTGATAAGATTAAGCCCCCCCCCCCCCAAAAAAAAACTAAAACCAAAACAAACAAAAAAAACATTAAGCCCAACCCAAGCTGAGCTTGAAGAGCTGCATGTGCCCTGAGACCAAAACCTTGGGATGGAGGGGGCAATATGGAGTGTCTAGGTTGCTACTAGGCTGCCTGCCCTGTACTTCTTCTCCAACTGCTTCTCCCCTGCCTGTGTTCAGAGCCCTAATCCTGGCACAGCTTTGCCCACAAGGTACTCCCTCCAGACTAGTGCCCTTGCCTGCCCAGAAATCCTAGCCTCTGCTGGAGGCTCAGTACTGTAGGTGGGGGAGGGGTCGTGGGACCTTCCTTCTTCCTTCCCCTCAAATTGAAGTGTTTTTGAATTCAGGCTTTTGGGGGGCGTACCTTTTCAGTTGAGTGCAGCAGGAGGGTTCCTTGGCTCTGTCCTGTTGTTAGGTTTGGTTTTCAGTCCCCTAGGAGCATTTGGTTTTTTATCGGTAAGAAAGGGTTTTCAGAGGTCTGAACTTTAGCTGCCTCTATGCCACCATCTTGGCTCCACCTGAGAAGCTGTCTTGAAAGCAAAGGAATGGCTTGTTTATCAGCAATGCCACACCCCAAAATGAATTTGATAGGTAGAATGGTTTATAGATACCACTTTAAATCTGAGTCTACTCTCCTGAGAAATAGAAATTTAGAGGGAAGAATGTAATGCATTTCATGGGGGGAATATTTTTGTACTTTCATTTTTTCCCTTCTTTTTAGTAAACATTCCTTTATAAAAAGCTAATAGATGTTAGTTACTGAGATTATAGCAGTAAGTGAAACTGATTTGGGGTATGTATCCCTGGTTAGATGACGTTAAAATGTGGTAACTGCTCAACTGTTATTATGGGAATAAACTGGATGGGATCTTGTGGTGCATGCTATTAGAGGAATCCCACAGCTCCCCATGAATATTCCTACAACTCTATGAGGGAGATACATGTAAGCTAAGCTCTGGGTATCTGACCTGTTGATCTAAGTGAAGTTGAGATAGTAGCTCCTGAACCTATTACATTACATGAGACTACATTAAGTAATCTCAGATGGATCCTCAGTGGTATCAAGGCAGTCTTTTTATTCTTTCCTATTGATTCTGCTCTTCTATCCTTCCCTGAAACTAACTGTTCTATCCCTCTCCCAGCCCCCCCCATCCTTCATCCTTCACCTCTAAGCACTATGCCCCAACATAGTATCTCACTGAGAAAATTGAAGCCATTTAGGGTGAGCTTCCCTTTCTCTTATTCTAGTTAACATTCTCATTTTTCAGGTGATGAAACTGAGGCACATTAGTGGCTAAATTAATTGTCTAACCACATAGATAATAGGCAGTTAGGTTGGGATATGAATTAGTTTCAAAACCCTTCACATCATCTCCGACTCTCCCCTTTCCTCTCTGACAAAGAAGTTGCCCTCCTGTTTGCCAAGGCCAACCCTTCTACATGTCCTTGGTCCCCTCATTTCCCCTCTTCTCCAACACTTTGCATCTTTGATTATCCTATTCTCTCTCCAATCTTCATTTTCTAGCTTTTGACCATTTTCTTCCCTACTGCTTTCAAGAGTACTCAAGTCTCTCCCATACTTAAAAACCTTCATTAGACTTTACCACTCTTTATTTCTTCCTTTTCTCATCTAAAGTCTTAAGAAAAAATATACCTACTGCCTTCATTTTCTTTCCTCCCACTCATTCTTTAATCTGTTGTGTGATCTGACTCCCAACTTTATCAGTCACCTGAAACTGCTCTGTCCAAAGTTACCAATGATGCCTTAATTGCTACATTTATTTGACTTTTTTCTTAATGTTTATCCTTCTTGACTTGCCTGCTGCACTTGATACTGTTGAGTACATTTACGCCTGGATATTCTTTACTCTTGGGTTTTTATAAAATATTCTCCTCTCTTCTGGTTCTCTACCTCTATAGATGGTTGCTTCTTTTCAGTCTCCTTGTCTGGCATCATCCATAACATGATCTCTAACTGTGAATATTACCCAAAGCTGTACTGTTCATTACTTCTTCCACATTTGATTTCTTGGTAATCTCATCAGTTTCCATGGATTTAACAATTACATACACACATATGTATAGAGAGAGGGGGGAGAGGGAGAGGGAGGGAGGGGAGACAATTTGTTGCATCAGACTCATGATCCCATTTGGGTTTTTTTTGGCAAAGATCTTGGAGTGGTTTCCCATTTCTTTCTTCAACTCATTTTATAGATGAGGAAACTGAGAGTTAGATGGCTTTCCCAGGGTCACACAGCTAGTGAGTGTCTGAGGCCAGATTTGAACTCAGGAAGACAAGTCTACCTGACTCTGGGCCCAGCACTCTGTTCACCTAATGTGCCACCTAGTTCCCAGGATAAAATAACTTATTAGTAAATTTTTAGTATTAGCAGTTATATCTCAGAAATGAGCAAAAGCTACAAATTAGAGCATGATTTGTTGGTTTTTTACTTGTTTAGATTTCAAAAAGTGATAAAGTATTAATAATGCAGATGAAATTTAAAAGTATCACAGAGGACAGCTAGGTGGCTCAGTGAATTGAGAGCCCAGCCTAGAGAAGGGAGGTCCTCAGTTCAAATTTGGCCTCTGACACTTCCTAGCTGTGTGACCCTGGGCAAGTCACATAACCTGTGTTGCCTAATCCTTATTTGCTCTTCTGCCATTACATGCAATTGATTCTAAGACAGAAGGTAAAAGTTTTTTTTTTTAAAGTATAATAAGCTAAACATTTGCCAGCATATGTATATATGTGGTATAACATTCTCACTTTTCAGGTGAGGAAACTGAGGCACATTAGAGGCTAAATTATTTGTCTAACCACACAGACAATAGGCAGCTAGATTGGGATATGAATTCAAGTCTGTAACTATGAATTCTGAACTTTCTCCACTGGACCATACTATGCTCTCCAAATGAATATGGAAACACTTTGAAGTTGTAAAGGGCTATATAAGTGTAAGCTGATATTATTTTTTTAAACTCTAAAATGTCTAAAAAATACACACCTGTTTTCCAGCTGTTCAAAGTGAGAAGATCTCAAAGAATTTGTGCTTGGATTCAAGGAATGAGGTAAAGCAGAAGATTACTGAGGGTACCTTGGGGGCTTTGTAAGGAATGAATCTTTTAAAAGAGTGAGTGCCCCACAGTAATAAAGCTGTCCTTCATATTTTAATTAATGCTCCTGCTCTGCTGTTAGTAGTGCATTACTTTTTTTAAAAACCTTATCTTCACTCTTAGAATCTATCCTGAGTATTGATTGGTTCCAAGGCAGAAAATTTATCTGAATGAACACAAACTGCAGTAAGCAGAGCCAGGAAAACAATAAGCACAATGACTATAATAAATAATTGGGAAGAATAACCACCACACCAAAAAAATCTATGAATTGATTTGTGAAAGGTGCTCTGAGTTAGGTCCCTGGACAAGGCCTACTTAATATCTTTAGAATCACATTAGACTTATACTCAGGTCTAGATTGGATATGCTTTTTTGCCATGGTTGTTGATGGGAATTAGTTCAGTATCACCAAGGTTGCTCATTGTGCTGTTTGTAGGTCAGCAGATTCTATGCTGCCCTTTCAATACCAGAGACCTAGGTCAAGGAATAAATGAACAACATTCATGGGATTCAGTTGATCCTGGTTTTTTCTTCCTTCCCTCCCTTTTTCCCTCCCTTCCTCCTTCCTTCTCTCCCTCCCTCTCTCCCTCCCTCCCTTCTTCCTTCCTTCCTTCCTTCCTTCCTTCCTTCCTTCCTTCCTTCCTTCCTTCCTTCCTTCCTTCCTTCCTTCCTTCCTTCCTTCCTTCCTTCCTTCCTTCCTTCCTTCCTTCTTTCCTTCCTTCCTTCCTTTCTCCTTTCTTGATTGGTTGCCTATATCTACTATATGGTTGTTAACTCCTCAAGGGCAGGAATTATGTCTGATTTCATTCCCATTTAGTTCCTATCATAGTACACTATACATAGTAAGTACTTAACAAATGTTCCTGGTAGGTGGCTGTGTTACCCAATTTTCAGTTGAGTAGTGAAGATACCACTGCTCCTCTCTCCCCCAAGTCCCACCCTCTTCTACTTTAGAACCATTATACAGAAAATTTTGTGTGAATTCAGTTTACATTTTGTAGTTGAAAGTTGAGGCTAATGAGTTGAAGATCTGTAGTCCAAGCAGCCCTTTTCCCTCCAAAAATACTTCCTATCAAAATAAAATTGGGGTTAACAGGCAGAGGAAAGAAAGAGAGAGGGGGGAAGGAAGGAAAGGAGGAAGGAAAGAAGGAAGGAAGGAAGGAAGGAAGGAAGGAAGGAAGGAAGGAAGGAAGGAAGGAAGGAAGGAAGGAAGGAAGGAAGGAAGGAAGGAAGGAAAGAAGGAAAGAAGGAAAGAAGGAAAGAAGGAAAGAAGGAAGGGAGGGACGAAGGAAGGGAAGAAGAGAAAAGACCAGAAAATACACACACCCCCACCCCATATCAGGGCATCTATCCTCCTGGCTTCTGGTCAGGGATAGTAAATATGGGAAGTAGAATATGCTTCATTGTTAGGCAGCCAAATCTATTTAGATCGAGGCATGACAGAGTTGGCCCTAAAAGGGAAAGAACAAGGTTGAAGAAATGAAAGATGAAGACAGAAGACAAACATTACCTCCTTCCGAATTTTCCAAGGGCTGTCTAAGGGCTCTCAGTAAGAGAGCAGGACCCCTCTCTTTACTGGGTGGATTTGGGAATCTGAGGAGAGAATTCATCACTGGTGCTTTCACTAAAAAGACAAGAATTTGACATATTGACCCTCAATCTCTGAATGTATGGGAACCCATTTTTTTACCCTTCCACCAGGAGAGAGGGGAAAAATGTGTTTGGGCAGTGGAGTCACTATAAGAAAGCAAATGAGTGGATGGAACAGAACAAGGGCCAGACACCCCCCAGGAGAACAGCATCCTTAGGGGGCTAGGGCTTGGCCAGGGGCAACACCAGAGCCCTCAAGTTAGATGTCAGTTCTGTCATACTTATGGAGGGGTGTGAGCCTGCGTGTTCAGGAAAGAGAAATATAGAAAAACAGTTAGCCTCTGTTAATATTTGATAGGCAGCCAAAGCTCCTTTGTTCCCAAACTCAGTGAGCTACCCGTGAAAAAATAAATTGCTTTTCAAGAACATTCATCACAGCAAGTGGCTCATTTCCTTGTCCTCAAACAACCCCGTTCCTAGGCTCCTGCTTCCATTGAAAAGTACTCAGATGTAGTAAAAAAAAAAAAGTTTTGGGGGTGGTACTGGTGCTGGTGCTGGTGGGGTGGAGGGGGAAGGCAGGCCGAAAAGAAACAAACATTTGTGGGGTTTGGTGTATCCTGGTATGTTTTGTCACATGGAGTTTCTTCTCTTCGCTAGGCTTTCCCCTTAAAGAAAAGGCTGGGTGCCTAATGGGGGCTAATTCCGAAACACGGGAGCAACTGCGCTGACCCATATGGAGGCCACGGCCCTTCCGTGGCCCGTATATTAATGTCCCAGCATCCAGCGTGGTGCTAATAGTTAGCTGATTAGTGGCTGAACAGTCTCTGGAAGTCTTTATGAGGCTAATGAACAGATTTTTCTTTGCCTTAATCACAAGTCTGCCTGCAGGAGAACTGCCCCGGTAACCGTTAAACCAAATGGAATTAAGAGGCTCGCTAGGAACGGGAATTCGGGAGCAGCTGTTCCCAGCACCGAGCGCTGGGCCATTTCTAAGCCTGGTTAATAGGTCTTGTGCCAGAAGCGGGGTCGGTGGGCGGGGGGCGGGAACTGTGGGGGAAGGGCGATACCGAGACCGAGATAGAACGACCGAGAGATGGTGACAGAGAAAGACGAGAGACCGACAGAGTCGGAAAGAAAGACAAGGACAGAGAGAGAAAGAGACAGAAACAGAGACAGAGACAATTAGAGAGAGATAGAGAGACACTGACAGACCTAGAGAGTCAGAAAGGGAGAGCAACGGATACAGAGAGAGAAAGAGATTGAGAAAGAGAGACAGGGAGAGACAGAGATTTGGAGAGAGAAATTGGCATTCTTCACCCCACCCCCCACCCCCATTTTCTGCCTCCCTGGTTTTCTCCAGTCCTTGAGATGAGCTTCTCCCCACCCCCACTCCAGCCTCAAACCAAGGGGATAGCAGAAACCACCTGGTTCCAACCTGTTGTGCCCCTTTGGGCAACTGAGAACCAGGAGAATCTCTACTTTTACTAAGTGGCCTGCATATTCCTTTTCCTGCTTTTGGAGAAAAAGAAAAAAAAATGCCAACATAACTTTATTGTTTGGGTTTTGGAAATAGATACTGACAATTTTTTTTAAGGCTTCTTTTCACTCCCTACTAAGAATAGCCTAATTTATTCATGCTTTCATTTGGCCAGGGAAAGAGGAGGGAAAGGAGGGGGGTACAGAGGACCAGGCTGGCTGGACTCCCTTTTTATTCACACAGATGAAAGAGTGCTAGCAAAAAGGCAAAGGACACTCTTTGCATTTAAAGGTGCTCCTTCCACCCAGTTCTCCAAAGGAATGATGGGCCTCCATTTTAGCTGCTCTCATTGGTTGTCAAGCTATACTGGGATGACCTCTGGCTTCTCCCAGTTTTCATTGGCTGGCCCTAGCTCCAAGAATTGTGACCCTCCACTCAGCATGCCCTCAGGGAAGTACACACTACAGTGTAGATTTATGCTGAATGGAAAAATGGAGAGAGAAGGCTGTGGAGAACTTAGAAGGGAGAGCAAAGGTCTTAGACTGTCCAGGTCATAGGCTTACACAATCAAAGGATTTAGAGATGGAAGGGACCTAAGAGATCATTGATCCCAACCCTTTCCTTTGATAGAAAATTTACCACTTGGGCTTGCTGTGAGAAGAGAAATGCTGGTCACTTGGGGGCAGTGTGGCATTATGGAAACTGGATTTAAAGACCTGGGTTCTAGTCCCAAATGTACTGATCTCTAGCTCTGTGACCCTGGGCAAGTGTCTGGACCTCATCTTTTTTCATTTGTAAAATGAAAGTTAGTAGATCAGGTAATCTTTGAGGACTCTTTCAAATGTAACATTTTGTGATTTATTAGGTACAAATTGGAGAGGCTGGAACATTATTAGATTTGAATCAGAAAAGCTGGGTTTGAGGCCAACTTCTGTCACTCACTAAGTGATAATGTACAAGTTGTTTGATCTCTCAGCCTCACTTTTTTGATCTGTAAAATAAAAGGAATAATGTTTACATCGCCTTCCTTCTTGGGGGTGTTGGAGGAAAGCCCTCATTAAAACTGAAAACTTAAAATCATGCACTTCTTGGGGCAGCTAGGTAACAGTGCAGATAGAGTGCCAGGCCTGGAGTCAGGAGCCAATGGGTCAGGAACCAATACAGTAGTGATTCTATGACAGAAGGTAAAGGTTTTGGTTTTTTAAAGTATGTTTTTTTGTCTTCATTTTTGATACTTTGTTTCTGTTTTCCTTTAGAACACATCTGTACACTCACACACATAGCCACCACTGCCAGCAGTTACTACTTAAGCAGCCTGCTTAATTTAATCTAAGGGAGTAGGAGGGGATGAGTTAGGAAGGGAAGGAGAAGAGAAGCAAGTCAGAATGGGCAGCAGCAGGAAGGTGCTGCCACTCAGGGAGAAGGCCTGGCTCTCATCTGGGGGGCCCTGGGACATGGCACTCCCTCCTGAGCCAGTTCATAGATTATCATGCCATGAGCAATTTGGGAGATTCCTTAGTGCTCTGGGGATTCCAATTCATTTGTCATGAATGGATGATTCAACTTGTTGAAGAAGAAGCTTGCCCAGTAATGGCCTGGATCTGATCCTACCCTTATTTTAAGGGTTGTCTACCTGAGCTACAAGGTGATCTGAGGAGCTGGGGGATGGAAGAAGGTGAAGGGAGTCATTTTCTCAATGGCACCTGCACAGTTACTCTTATGGGTGTCAGATAGTCGTTAGAGACCTATGCCCAAATTAGAAGCATGAAAGTTTATATTCCATTGTTATGAAAGGGGTGGAGTGGGATGAGGGGCTGGGGATAGTGTTAGAATTGAGAGGTAAAGGCAGGCTTTGTTGTACAGGAAACAAGCCTCATGACTGGTGATTGAGGGGAAGAGGGTATCACCCGTCTTCCCACTTCTGAATGGTTGATCACATACACCTTGAGGCCAGCACACAGGCTCCCAGAGGTTCCAAGCCTCTACTCAAACTTTTTTTTAAAATTTATTTTTTATCTTTTTTCCATGGTTACATGATTCCTGTTCTCTCCCTCCCCTCTTCCCTCCTCATTCCTGGAGTTGATAAACAATTCCACTAGGTTATATATATATATATATATATATATATATATATATATATGTATATATATATATATATAATCACTTAAAACTATTTCCATATTATTCACTTTTGTAATAGAGTAATCTTTTAAAACCAATACCCCAAATCATAAACCCATACAAAAAGTGATAAATCCTGTTTTCTTTTGGATTTCTACTCCCACAGTTCTTTCTCTTCATGTGGATATCATTCTTTCTCATAAGTTCTTTAAGATTGTCCTGGATCATTGCATGGGTATTAGTAGCAAAGTCTATTACATTTGATTGTCCCACAATGTTTCAGCCACTGTGTACAATGTTCTACTGATTCTGCTTATTTTACTCCACATCAGTTCATACAGGTTGTTCCCATTCTCATAGAAATCCATTGATTCATCATTCCTTATAACAAAATAGTATTCCATTACCATCCTATACTACAATTTATTCAGCCATTCCCCACTCAAGGGACACCCCCTCATTTTCCAAATATTTTCTACCACAAAAAATGCAGCTATAAATATTTCATACAAACAGATCCTTTTCCATTAAAAAAAATCTTTTTGGGAAAAAAACCTAGTAGTGGTATTGTTGGATCAAAGGACATGGATTCTTTTAGCGCCCTTTCGGCATAGTTCCAAATTGCCTTCCAGAATGGTTGGATCAATTCACAACTTCACTAATAATGCACTAGTGTCCCAATTTTGCCACATTCCCTCCAACATTTACCACTTTCCTTGACTGTCATATTAGCCATTCTACTAGGTATAAGGTGGTACATCAAAGTTATTTTGATTTGCATTTCTCTAATCAAGAATGATTTAGAGCATTTTTTCATATGATTATTGATAGTTTTGATTTCTTCATCTGAAAACTGCCTGGCCTCTACTTTGGAAATTAATATTCTAAATATGATTGCATTTAATATTATATATAATAATTGCCATTATTATCCTGACCAGATGTAATAACAGAGGGCATTATAAGGTCGAGATGGTGAGGAAAAGCTTCATGAAGGAGGTGAGATGACATAGAATATGAAGAATGGGCTAATAGGTAAAAAATAGTTAACCATTTATGTCCTTCCAATGAGGAAAGCTTTGTGAGAAGAACACAAGGACAAAGGAGATGTGTTATACCTGTCAGCCTCCACAAACATGAACTCTCAAGGTTAGAGAGGAGGCTAGATGGTAAGCTGATTACAGAGAGTTTCCTTCTTCATCTTGCCTGCTCTTGTCTTCAGTCTACCTTCCTATTAGCCATGGACTAATTGCTGTAAAAATCACTTTGGAGTGATTCAGTCAACAGGACATTTATCAGCTGCCATGGGACCATTTATCCTTACCAGACCCTATCTTTGAGAAGGAGCCAAGACTCAGAGCTTCTAGATCCTCCATCTAACAACAGATCTATAAGATAAGTGAGTCAGAAATCAGCTATGACCCATTTTGTGTTTTCAGTATTTTAATGTCCACAGCTAGGAAGAATGGCATAAGAGTTATGAACAAACTCTTTTTTTAGAACTTCCTTGGGTGTCTGAGTGTGAAGGAGGGGCTTGCTTTCCCTGACCCCCAAGTTTCCCAGACCCTATCTGGGATGCTTGATTGCTTACACTGCTTGAATGAGATGGGAGTTGCCAATTCTATTTCTTCCAGAGAGATGGAGGACTACTGGGCTTGACAGTCTGCCCTGGCATACTGTCCTAAAGTCCTCCAGGCTTTACTATCTGTCCTGTCTCTATACCCTCCAAGATTCCCCCTCATACCTTCAAATATTGTCATCTGACCTACTCATATGGACTCTGGGAAAGTTGGTGTAACTTCTTTATGCCCCAGTTTAGTCATCCATAAAATGAGGCAGTTGAACCTAATGACTTCTGAGGTCCTTTCCAATTCTAAATCCTAAGACCCAAGATCTGAGCTCTGAGACTATCAGCTCTGCCACTGGACCACTTCCAGTCCTTTCCATCTAGCCTGTAGCTGAACTTTGTTTTGTGTTGTTGCCCTCAAATTGAGTATGAGCCTCTTGAGAGCAGGGACTGTTTCACTTTTTCTACTTGTATTTTAATTGTATTTCTACTTGTATTATCAAAATTTAGCATTGTGCTTATCACATAGTAAGCTCTTAAATGCTAAAAATTCATTCATTCATTCATTCATTCATTCATTCATTCATTCATTCATTCATGTTGCTAATATACTAGATATGGACAACGTGAATCAAGGAGAAGCCAGAGGTGCAGAGCCACCCAGTAGGAGTTTTTAAATGTATTGTTTTAAACCTATTATAGTCACACGATAAAAAATTATATATTTGTGTATATATGTTTGTATAGAATTAATCATTTTTTTATATGTACTTGTGCAAAGTCATCTCCTTTATGCCAAGGTCATGTGACTGGTAGTAGTAGTGGGTCGTCTCTCGCTAACCGAGGATGACGATTGTCTTTGTGCGCTTTCATCTGTGATGTAGATGAGTGTGCACAAAGACACTTGTGCATGAAGATTTAAGTGGAAAAGTCGATGCACAGAGACAGTCCCACTCTCTCGGCGTTGGAAGCCTGGGTCCAGTGGCACGAAAAGTCGTTACACCTGGAGACTTCCTCAGCTGCATTGGATGGCTGTGTTGTCTTTTGTGCTCCAACACGCCCCAAGCACTCCACAGTGCTTTGCTGCATCACCATCAACAATATGGTATAGTGCACAGAGAGCCAGATTGGGAATCAGAAAGACATGGGTTCAAGTCCTACATATACTAATTATGTGACCCAGGCCAAGCAATGTAATAAAAAAATTTTAAATTTAATAAAAATTAATGTCCTAGGTAACTTGCTAAGACTATAATTTTCAGGGGGCAGTTAGCTGGCTCAAATAGATAAAGCACCAGGCCTGGAGGCAGAAGGTCTGGGGTTCAAATCTGGATACACACACTTCCTAGCTATGTGACCCTGGGCAAGTCACTTAACCCCCATTGCCTAGCCCTTACCACTCTCTGCCTTGAAACCAATACTCAGTATCAATTCTAAGATGGAAGTTTTTTTTTTAAAGGTTATAATTTGAGAGAAGGTAGCAATGCACTGGTAGTCTTACATCATAGAAATCATATATCCAGTTCAAATCTCTATTATTAATAATAAAACAATAATAAATCTAGACAAAAATTATTCTAAATTAGCTTTCAAGTTAACTAAAACATTAGAAATTCAGGTTTTCAGAATACAAGGCCATACATATAACCAAAGTCACATCTCTCACCTAATGATGGGGTGACCTACATACAAATAATTACAGGCAAATAAACTTCCTATGAAAGTGTGGTCTTACAAACCCAACTTGCTACCCATAAAGAAATGTAAGATATCTCTCTGAACATGAGTAAAGTGTTAAATTTTAGTCCCTTAGTATTATGTCTGGACCTAAAAAAAATCAAGATGGTGGTGATTCCAATGCATTTCTCTTCACAGGAGTAACTATTTAGAAAAATCTCTTGGCCTTGATTAAAGTCACTAGGAAATTTAAAAATTAATATTTTGTGAACATATCTTAATTATCACAAACATTACCTGCATACATATTTGTTTTTGTGAGTTTTGTCTGATCAAACACTGTCAAAATATTAAAAATGAAAACAATGCTAGGAATGGGGATCATGCCCGGTCAGGCCATCATTAGTGAACGAGCCTAATGGGTACCTCTGTACATGTAAATTCAAAACTGTACAGTATTGTATTGGATTGTTTCACTTTTGACTCTGTGTTTCCTATATACATAATACCTGGCACATGGCAGTTAGAAGAGAGGGAGGAACAGAGGAAAGGAAAAAGGGAAGGAAGATTATAGCACCAGTTCTCTTTCATCCACTTAGTTGAAAACTGAATGAATACAATAGAGAATTTTATTTCAGGAAGAAGAGATTTTAAGGAGCACTTAGACCTGCTGCCCAGTTTTTCAACTGAAGAAATGGAGAATCTGAGAAGCGAGGTGGCATGGCCAAAGTTCCAGAGTGGTAGATATTTTGACACAGTGCCCCACTGGAGGAGGAATTTATGTGCACTTTGGTTTAGGTGGTTAATATACTTCAAGTAAGAAGGGATAAAAGATATGAAGGTCATTTTGCTAACTGCAGTCAGGAGAAAAGAAACAAAAATCCTGGCAATCCTACCCCTGATTACATTACTAGACTTGGTGAAATAGGTCATTCCAAGGAAACGGAAGAGTCTATAGTAGATGTGGGGCTCTAGAACTGATTCTCATTGGGTAAATTGATCACTTACTCTGAGAACCATGGAACCTTGGAAACTTCTCTATTATTCCCTCTCTGTGGTAGAGAGGATTCTACACCACTATTTTCTGAGATGAGCATGGGACTTGGACACATTTCATTCTTCTTTTTGAATAGGTCCAAGATAATGGCTAGCAATACTGTTTGGTGGTTAAAGATAAGAGGAAGTGAAATGGAGGTTTTTTGGGGACAGGAACTATATCTTACTTATTTTGGGCTCAACATAATGCTCTGCACATAGTAGCCACTCAATGTGTGTGTGCTGAATCAATGCATGCATGTGAATATACACAGGTTTCTTTGGGCCCTTGGCCAAGAGGAGCATAACCTTTGACATTCTGACTGAGTGGAGATAAGGCACTTGCCAAGTTACTCTCTTTCCCTATCCTATGTTATTCCTAGTCAAAATGGATTACTAGATTTTTCTTATCTCCTCCATTTTCCATCCCACAGCATTTGTGCAGCCCATCTCCATGCCTAGAACATGCTTCACATCTTTAATTGGTGAAATCTATCTTTTCCTCTATCCAATGTAATAGACTTTTACTACCTATAGCAATGTGATAATCTAGAATACTCCTGAAGGACTTATGAGAAAGAATGCTATCCCCATTGAGAGAAATAACTATGGGAGTAGAAACACAGAAGGAAAACACATGACTTATCACTTGTATATATGGGTATATGATCTGGGGTTTTGTCTTTAAAAGATTGCTCTATAGCAAAACTGAATAATATGGAAATAGGTATCAAGTGACAACAGTTGTACAATCCAGTGGAATTCCCTGTCAGCTGAGGGGTGGGGGGAGAGAGAGGGCAGGGAAAGAAAATGAATCATGTAAATGTGGAAAAATATTTTTAAAAATAAATAAATAAAAATTTAAAAAAGAAATCTATCTTTTCCTTCAACATGTAGTTCAGGTGTTACTTCCTCTTTGAAACCTTCATTGATATCATAGAGAAAAAGTCTTTTTCCCCTAAAATAATTGTATCTCTCCTTTACTCGCATCAAATTCTATCTTGCCTTATATTTATTTGTATCCTTCTTTCTTTCATTAGTGTATAAGCTCCTTGAGGGCAGGATAAATGTCATTTTAGTCTTTGTCACCTCAGCATATAGCACAGTTACTTGCATATACCTGGTACTGAGTAAATGCTAGCTGGATTGAATTTAAATCAGTGTACCTATGTTTGTTCTTTTTAGGGTCAGCCTTAGTAGTTGGTAGGTCTGACGTGCCTTTGAATTATGATTTGAGAAGGGTCAGGAACAAACTCTATTTTCAGATCTTTTCTATCAGCTTCTCTCTAAGGCTTAAAAGTCCACCATTAGTAATTCGTTCTTTTGGTTAAACATTGCAGAGTGTTTAGATCCTCCTTTAAAAGGTAAATATGGACTGCATACACAAAGAATTCAGAATAGCATCAAAAAATTTTTAGTGATTATGTGTTTGGAAGCCTAGAGTAATTCACTATTTGGTAGAGACAGAATGGCTGAAAAGAGAAAAAAAGAAAAAACTCTGAGGAGAATTATAATTGGGAGCTCTCACATTGACCTTTTCTTACTGTGTGACCTTGGACAAATTACTTAATGTCCCTAGATGTTAAATCAATATTTCTTAGGCACAATCTATATGCAATGAATAATGGTGGATACTAGAGATATAAAGATTAAAACAAAACAGTCTCTTTTCTTCTAGGAATTTCTATCTTGGAGTGGGAGTGGAATATTTTATGAAAACAGATAAATAGAATACAAAGTAGGGAAGAGTTCCTCAGTTTCCCTGTATGTAACATGAGAAGAAGTGTCCCATATGACTTCAAAAATTGCTTTCACCTTCTTTCTATGATGCAAATATGGTCTGGATATCTAAATCCTGGAAAGACAAATCAGAAAAAAAAACACTAGATCAATATCCCTAAGTAATATTGATATAAAACATTTAAATAAAATATTAGCTACAGTTTACTACCCTTTAATCCAGCAATACCACTGCTGGGTTTGTACCCCAAAAAGATAATAAGAAAAAATACATGTACAAAAATATTTATAGCTGCACTCTTTGTGGTGGCAAAAAAACTGGAAAATGAGGGAGTGTCCATTGACTGGGGAATGGCTGAACCAATTGTGGTATCTGATGGTGATGGAATACTATTATGCGGAAAGGAATGATGAACTGGGGGATTTCTTTTTTTTTTTAATTAATTTAGTCAATTTAGAACATTATTCCTGGGTTACAAGAATCATATTATTTCCCTCCCTCCCCTCCCTCCACCCTTCCCATAGCCGATGCACAATTTCATTGGGTATTACATGTGTCTTTGATCAGAACCTATTTCCATTTTGTTGGGGTTTGCATTAGGATGTTCATTTAGAGTCTACATCCATAGCCATTTTCCCTTGACCCATGTATTCAAGAAGTTGTTTTTCTTCAGTGTTTTTACTCCCAGTTTTTCCTCTGAATGTGGATAGTGTTTTTTTTTTTCTCGTAGATTCCTCCAAGTTGTTCAGGATCACTGCATTGCCACTAATGGAGAAGTTCATTACATTTGATTGTACCACAGTGTATCAGTTTGTGTACAATGTTCTCCTGGTTCTGCTCCTTTTGCTCTGCATCATTTCCTAGAGGTCATTCCAGTTTCCATGGAATTCCCCCAGTTTATCATTCCTTTGAGCACAATAGTATTCCATCACTAACATATACCACAATTTGTTCAGCCATTCCCCAATTGGAGGGCATCCCCTCATTTTCCAGTTTTTTGCCACCACAAAGAGTGTGGCTATGACTATTCGTGTACAAGTTTTTTTTCCTTATTATCTCTTTGGGGTACAAACCCAGCAGTGCTATGGCTGGATCAAAGGGCAGATGGTATTTTATCGCCCTTTGGGCATAGTTCCAAATTGCCTTCCAGAATGGCTGGATCATTTCACAACTCCACCAGCAATGAATTAATGTCACAACTTTGCCACATATCCTCCACCATTCATTACTTTCCATTGCTGTCCTGTTAGCTAGTCTTCCAGGTGTGCAGTGATACCTCAGAGTTGTTTTGATTTACATCTCTCTGATTATAAGAGATTTAGAACACTTTTTCATGTGCTTATTAATAGTTTTGACTTCTTTAACTGAAAATTACCTATTCATGTCCCATGCCCATTTATCAATTGGAGAATGGCTTGATTTTTTTGTACAATTGATTTAGCTCCTCATAAATTTGAGTAATTAGACCTTTGTCAAAGGTTTTTGTTATGAAGATTATTTCCCAATTTGTTGCTTCCCTTCTAATTTTGGTTGCATTGATTTTGTTTATACAAAATCTTTTTTATTTGATGTAATCAAACTTACTGATTTTACCATTTTGTGATTTTTTTCTAGCTCTTGCTTGGTTTTAAAATCTTTCCCTTCCCAAAGATCTGACATGTATACTATTCTGTGTTTACCTAATTTGCTTATAGTTTCCTTCTTTATATTCAAGTAATTCACCCATTCTGAGTTTATCTTGGTGTAGGATGTGAGATGTTGACCCAAACCTAATCTCTCCCATACAGTCTTCCAATTTTCCCAGCAGTTTTTATCAAATAGTGGGTTTTGGTTCCAAAAGCTGAGGTCTTTGGGTTTGTCATAGACTGCACTTACCCCAAGTCTATTCCGCTGATCCTCCTTTCTGTCTCTTAGCCAGTACAAGATTGTTTTGATGACCACTGCTTTATATTATAGTTTGAGATCTGGGACTGCAAGACTTTCCTTCACATTTTTTTCATGATTTCCCTGGATATCCTTGATCTTTTGTTCTTCCAAATGAACTTTGTTATGGTTTTTTTCTAGCTCAGTAATGGAGGATTTCTATATGAACTGGAATGACCTCCAGGAATTGATGCAGAGAGGGAGAAGAACCAGGAGAACATTGTACACAGAGACTGATACACTATGGCACAGTAAATGTAAAATGGACTTTTCTACCAGCAGCAATGCAATAATCCAGGACAATCCAGAGGAACTTATGAGGAAGAACAGTATCCACATCCAGAGAAAGAACTGTGGGAACAGAAACACAGAAGAAAAACTAGGATCCATTATGTGGTCTGATGGGGATATGATTAGGGATGTTGACTTTACATGATCAGTCTATTGCAAATAGTAATAACATGGAATAGGTTTTGAACAATGATACATATATAAGCCAGTGGAACTGCTTGTTAGTTCTGGGAGTGGAGAGGAAAGAGGGATGGGGAAAATCATGAATAATGGAAACATGGAAAAATATTCAAAATAAATAAATTAATTAATAAAATTAGCAAGTAAGTTTCAAAAACATTCTAAAAAATTCACACAATGACCATATTAAGCTTATACCAAGATACAGGGTTGGTTTAGCATAAGACCAAACATATAATTAATAATGTTAATAATAAATATATTAAAAACCGTATGACTATATCAAGATATTGAAAAGACTTTCATATGATTGTTGATAATTCACATTTCTTCCTTGGAAAAAATTTACTTTTTCTTGTTCTTTGACCATATATTTATTGGGGAATGGCTCTTAGTCTTATAAATTTAAATAATTTTTCTTCCATTTTGGAAATTAGGCCTTTATCAAAGATATGTGTTGCAAAGATTTTTTCCCCAGTTACTTATTTCCCTTCTAATTTTTACTAGTACATTAATTTGCTTGGGTAAAATCCTTCAAGTTTTATATGATCAAAATTGCCTATTTTGTCTTATGTGATCCTATCACTTGTTTAGTTATGAATTTTCCCCTCTCAATAGATCCAAAAATGATTTTTCCATGTCCTAATTTTTTTTATGGAATGACTTTTTATATCTAAATCATGTATCCATTATCTTTGAATATGTAACTATTTTTGCCATAGTGATATCTAGTTTTCTCATAGGTTTTTGCTAAATAGTGAGTCCTCTCCAGGATCTGGGTTCTTTGGGTTAATCAAATACTATGGTACTTTGCTTCTTTATATTGTATATCTAATATGTCTTGCTGCTGGACCTCTTTCTTTTTAAAATCACACACAGTATACTTTTTAAAAGCCGTTCCATTCCATCTTAGAACTGGAACTAAATATCAGTTTCAAGGCAGAAGAACAGGAAAGGTTAGGCAATTGGGGTTAAGTGACTTGCCCAGGTTTACACAGCTAAGAAGTGTCTGAGGACAAATTTAAACTCAGCACCTCCTATTTCTAGGCCTGACTATTCACTGAGCCACTTAGCTGTCCCATTAATATGTTATTTTAATGATTTTTTTGGTAGCATAGTTTAAAGTCTGAAACTGATTAGAGGTTCTTCCTCCTCATTTTTTAACTTTATGATTCTTAATTTTTTGTTCCTCTGTATGAATTATATTATTTTTTCTAATGATAAAATATTCTTTTAGGAGTTTGATATAGTACTGAATAAGTAAACTAATTTAGGTATTATTGTTATTTTTGTTATATTGGCTCAATCTGTCCATGAGCAATTATTGTTTTTCCAGTTGTTTAGTTTTGGTATTCTCTCTCTCTTCCCCACCCCTTCTCATTTTCTGTCTCTTGCTGTTTAATTCATCTACATTGAAATCTATAACTACTGAATTTTTGTTTATTTTCTCTATTTCTTCTATCAGCTCTTTGTCTATGTGATTATTTTAAGTACTTTCTTTTGTGATGTCTGAAGGACATCACATTTTGTCCATCTCATTTTAATCTAGTAGGAATTCTGGTCTCAGAAAAATATAGGTTACATCCCTATCTACTCTTTTATTATTGTTCTGTATGCACATGAGAGTTTATGTGACACAAAATTTGAGCTTGCTCCACTTTCTCATTTCTATGTTTATAGAACTTTTGTTTTGAGAACATTTGTATAACTACATTTTCCATTCTTTTGTTTGTCCATTTCTCTAGTTATTAATATCTTGTGCTCTCTCTCTCAATAGTGGATCTATTTATCTAATGCTTTTATTTGGCTTTTTTTCCCCCATTTTTGGTGGGACCATTTTCTGCTGTTCTTCATTCTTGGATTGTGTTTGTTTCTTCAGAACTTTATTTTTGAGAGGTTCTCTTTTCTTTGGGGCTAATTTACTCAAAATATTACTATTACATCCTAGCCATATTTTCACTGAACATTTGGAAATGTGCTCTTCCCAATTTAGTTTGCAATTGAAACCATGGCTTCACTTTCCTCTTCTGGATCATGAGCCCTATTGTGTCCTCAAGTTTCTCTTGATTTCTACTTCAGAAATAATTCCTCCTTGTTGATCAGATGTACCTAGAACAGTATTTTTCTTTGTTACTTCTTCCTTTTGAAGAATAAAATTATCAAGAAAAATCATTAATTTTTCAGCTATTTTGCTTTCTACAAAGAGAGAATTCCCTAAGATACCTGAGCAGTTGAAGTTCCTCTTTAGTATAATGGCATGCCTATGTACCCATTTTGTATTTTTTTTCCAAAAATTTTCATTTAATCTTTCTTTTGTCCAAATAGTCAATAATACACTCTGAAAACACCACCACATCTTCATCTTTCCCTGTTAGCCCTGACCCAAATAATGTTCATCATGATTTCCTCAGGATTCATGATTTCTTCTTAATATACATTGATATTTCCATTTTTCCTATACTGATTTATCTAATTCTGTTCTTATTTAGTAGGACATAAGCTGTTAGAACTATATTCTGGTCATGGGTCCCACTCTACCAAGTCAACTGAAGAGGTGAAATTTATCTTCTCCTGTTGGGATTAGTTATAGAATTTGTTCTTAAACAATACTTTATATATTTACAAGTAGACATTGCAGGTCATGGGTTTTATTGATGGTTTCACTTTAGATATTTCTGAGAACTATTCATTCTCTTTTCTTCTATTTTTTTTTGTCGTGCTTTGTACTTGTTACTCTAAGGCAGTTGTTACCATCATTTTATGATTGTGCACTCCTATTGATAAAATTTAAAAAAGTTTTTGAGTATAAAGGCTCAATATATGTGTATGTATTCTTTAAAACTTACTTAATCAACCCTTAATACTACTAGTAATAATAATTTGCATTTATATAGTGCCTCCTATGTACACTGTGCTAAATATTTTATAAATATTTCATTTGATCCTCACAAGAACTCTGAGAATTAAGTGTTATTATATTCTCTATTTTATCAAAACAAATAGGTTTAGTAACTTTCCCAAGGTCATATAGCTAATAAGTATCTGAGGCTAGATTTAAATTCCTTTCTTTCTGACTCTAGGCCTAGTGCTCTATCCACTCTGCCATCTATTTGCCACCAATGGGTCATCTTATTTATACATTTATTATTTAAAAATTACATACATGTATTTCTGTAGATTATAAATTATATACATTATAAAATGTGTACAAATATATATTGTTAAAATATGATAAAGATGAAATAATGCTTTTGCCCTAGAGTCATTAGGGAGCCAATGGAGTGATTGCCTAGGAGGGCAAGAGTGACATCTTGGTCTGAATTGTATTTTGGGAATATTAATTAATCAACTGTATAGAGGATGGATTGGAAAGAGAGACTGGAAGCAGGGAGCTCAATGAGAAGAATATCACAGTTATCTTAATCAGGTCATATGGGCTTTAAATGGGCCAGGATAGGCAAGTGGAGAAAAGGGGATGCATGTGAGAAGTGTGCAGGTTGGACAAGTGAGAGTTAGAAACTTACTGAGTGTGGAAGATGAAGGAAAGGGAAGTGTCAAAGATGACACCAGGGTTGTGAACCTGGGTGAGACAGAGAGTTGTGTTGCCATCAATTAAAAGGGGGAAGTTTGGAGAAAGTTGGCATTTTTGTTGGAAATATGGCCTTTATATTTTTAATTTTAGATACTCAGGGGACCATCAGTTAGGAAAGATATCTGACAGGTGGTTGATGATAATGAGAATGGATTTCCAGTGATAGATTAGGACTGAATGTATCGATTTGTCAATTTACTGCCCAAAGATGATAACTGAGGTCATGGAAGTTAATGAAATCATTAAATGAAATATTACAGAGAAAAAAGAAAAGATAGCTCCAGACAGAATTACATTTAGCAAGAAGGAGAGAATGATCCAGCAAACGAGAATGAGGAGTGGCCAGTAAGGTGGTTGGAGACTGAGAGAGCACTGTTATGGTAGCCAAGGGAGGAGAGAATGTCAAGAAGGAGTAAATAGTTGACAGTATCCAAAGCTACTTAGAGGTCAAGAAGTATGACTGAGAAAATGTCATTGTCTGCTGGGTAATTAGTTATTGGTGACCAATTAGAAAACAGTTTCATTTGAGTGGTAGTGTCAAAAGACAGAGAGCAAGAGGCTGAGAAGTGAGGAGGAGGTGAGGAGATGGAGTCGATAGGTATCGACAACCTTTGTAAGGAGTTTGGCTACGAAAGAGGGAAGAGATAGAATAATAGCTGGAGAGAATGGAAAGATTAAGTGATGTCTTTTTAAAGGTAGGAGAAACCAAGATACATTTGTAGGTGGTATGGAAGGAGGTGGTGAATATGGAGAGAACGGATATCAGAGAAAGAGAGATGATTGAGGAAGAGGCCAGAGAGTATTAGTTTAATAGCTCAGGCTCTGACCTCATCAGAAGAAGAATCACTTCTTCATTAGAAAAGAGACAAAAGGGCATAGTGAGGTGGCTTGGTGGTTTGAGAGTCAGACCCAGAGATTGGAGGTCCTGTGTTCAAATCTGACCTCAGACACTTCCTAGCTGTGTGACCCTGGGCAAGTCACTTAACACTCATTGCCTGGCCTTTACTACTCTTCTGCCTTGGAACTAATACGCAGTAGTGATTCTGAGACAGAAGGTAAGAGTTTTATTTTCTAAAGCAGAAATGTGTAAGAGGATAGAATGGAAAATGTTAAAGAAACAAAACATTACATTTTAATATGTATTATAAAATGATAGTTTTATATGTAATGATTTATATAATATAGTAATGTGCTATCTACCTGATATTAGAGAACTAAACTGTCTTCTACATGAAGGTGATAAGAGAGGGAGAATAAGCATTTAGAATGGGCAGCTAGATTGAGCACTGGTCTGGGAATCACTAATTAGGTTTTCTGAGTTCAAATGCAGCTTCAACCACTCATTAGCTGTCTGAACCTGGTCAAGTCACTTAACCCATTTACTTCAGTTCCTCATCTAGACCAGGATGTAGCAAATCACTGCAGGATCTTTACCAAGAAAACCCTAACTGGAGTCACAAAGAGTCAGACGTGATTGAAAAAAGCCTGAAGCTGTCCACATGAATATTTGATTTCATTTTCCTTTCTGATGCTTCCTTTTTAATTTTGATTTTGAATTGGAGGGGAGAAAGATGAAATACTGATAGATTTTTGTTCTTATTTTTTTGTTCATTGAAAAATGCATTTTATAAAAATAAATGAGGTTAAATTAAATCTCTTTTAAGACCTTTCCAGCAAGCTTGTATTCTCCCCAAGTACTGGGATGGAATTTTTAAAAATTGAAATGTATATTTTAGAAAATAAAATAATGTTGAGTGAAATAACTTCTAAGGTCTCTCTAACAAGACTGTAAACACTGTAAATATTGGGACAGAGCTTTGGATACGTTTTATTCCCCACAGAGCTTATCACAAGGTTTGGCACATACTAGGAACTCAATAAATATTTGTTGATGGGTAACCCAGAAAAATCAGTAAATCAGAAATTTTCATTTCTTATGCCTTCCAGCAAACTGAATAGATATGAAAGACATAACCTAAGATATATCTGGGATCTTTGGATGTTATTACTAGGTTGATACAAGATGAAGTTGTCCTCTCATAATATAGAATGGTAGATTTTGAGCTGGAAGTGACCCTATAGACTTCCTAGTTTTACAGATAAAGAATCTGGGACATAGATTGGTTAAGGAACTTAGCTAGGGTCATACAGTTAATACAAGTATGAGCAAGATTTGAACCCTGGTTTTTCCAACTTCAAGATCAGTGCCTATCCACTCTTTGTTGGTCAGTCGTTTCAGTTGTGTCCAACTCTTTTTGATCCCATTTGAAGTTTTCTTGGCAAAGATCCTGGAATAGTTTGCCATTTTGTTCTCCAGCTCATTTATAAATGAGGAACTGAGGCAAACAGTGTTAAGTGACTTGCCCAAGGTAACACAGCTAATAAAGATGCATTTGAACTCAGGTCTTTCCAACTCTAGGCTTGGTGTTCTGTCCACTGCACCACCTAGGTGCTCTAGCCCATCAACTATACCTCAGTGTTATAGATTTCATGGATTGCGAGAGCCTGAAAGAACCTACTCTAATCCTCTGATTTTGTGAATAAGAAACCTGACATGCAGGTTGGTGAAAAGAGTATACCACTCCCAACCTCCAAAGATCCCACAGCTAGTTAGTTAGTGACAGGTTTAGGACTAGAACCCAGAGCCCTACACTCCTGGATCAGTTCTTACTGTTGAGCATATTACTTTTTTCTCTGGACAGCTCTGTGCTGTCATCCATGACTAACTTCAGAGCATATAATTGGGCTTCCAGTTTGCAGGTGGTTGAGTGACAAATGGCTGCAACTCCATCTCATTTCCCAGAAGCACACTTATTTGTGTTGGCAAGGTCCCCTTTCCAAGGTCCCCTCCCCCAACCCCCAGGGGGTCATTCCCAGGTTGGCAAATATTGGCTCTTCCCCAAGAGCTGTCATTTTGTTTGTTTGAAAAATATCTCTTTTCTTCTTTCTTGTGCCAGACTTTTCTTCTTTCTCCTCCCTCCCTTTTGGATTTGCCAGCCCTTCAGCACAGAGGTTAAAAGTCACTTTGGAAGGACTGGACTTTCTTTTCCAAGCCTACCCTATCCTTTAAGGCTCACCTTGAATATTCCCTTCTCTGTGAAGCCTTCTGAGATCCTCTACCCACCCAGATGTCTCCCTCCTTTCATCCTCTATAATACTTAGGATTTCGGCTACCCGTTTAGTATTTAACACATGCTTCCTTGTAGGATTAATTACAGTAACATTTCGTATGGTGTGAGCCTTGTGTGCTCAACTAGGTTGTTCGCTCCTTGACGGCAGGAACCTCACCTTGCCTCTTTTCCTACAAGTCCTTTTACATCTTTAATATTCTGAACTACACTTGTGATTTTGTTGGTGTAGGGTTCAGGGAAAAACTTCCTCTCTGCCACTGAAGATTGGCACTTTGTGCAGGACTAAGTTATGTGACTTTGTCAAGGTCCCACAGTCTATAGCAAAGGCAGGACTAGAATGGAGGTCTTCCTGACTACAAGCCAGCTCTCCATACACTATGCCATTTTGTGCCTCACACATCAACCAATCTTCATCAACAAGCTAATTAGTTATAAAATCTTTAACTAGAATAGAGGAAACAATCTGTTCTGAGTGTTTGGGTTTTTTTCTGGGGAGTTTGATGGATGTGCATAGAAAACTAGAAAGGAGGAAGATATGCTTGATGAGCTGAAATCACACGTTGGGCACACCCTGGGGCTGTGGTCATAAGACACTAACACAATGTCTTTGGGCCTTGTTTTTGCTCTCTGGGAAATTACAAAAACAATAACTTCAGAACTGTTACCTCTCACTGAGACAATTCCTCTTCTGACCCAGAGACAATGGCCTGACAGGAATGGGGCTGTGAGTGAGAAAGAACTTTTACTCAAATTGGGAACATGACCCAAAGAGGGCCATCAGGTTACAGATGCATCATCAGTGGGCCATGGGGACAATTTCCTTAGGGAAGAGATTATTTGAACCTCTCTGCCTGTCATCATTAGAAAGGAGCTTCCTGTTAATGTGATGGAAAACATTCTCACAATGTCTCTCTGTATTTCCATCTCTCTCTATCTCCTCTCTCATTATACAGATTGAGGGCTGGAAGGGTCATAGAGATCCCTTTAAATTTACAGATGAGGAAACAGCTTCAGAGAAGATTAATGTTTTTCCTGGGTTGATACCAAGTTATGAAGTACCTGAAGTGGAATTTGAACCCAAGGCATCCAAATCCAGTGCCCTACCCTTATGTCTGTCTGTCTATCTGTCTCTTCCTCTCCCTCTCCCTCTCCCTCCCTCTCTCTGCATCTCTCTCTTCTCTGTCTGTCTCTCTCCCTACCCACCTTCATCTTTTATTCTTTTCACTTAAGTCTCTCCTCTTTCTCTGTCTCTGTGACTCTCTGTAGTTGTATGTGCCTCTCTTTCTCTCTCCTCCTCTTCCTATAAGGGGTTTTCTTCTTCCCATACAACTTCCTCAAGAAAAAAAAAGCTATTAATTCCTTCCCATTGCAGGAATTATCCTCAATATTCATATGCCATTTAAAATCATTGAAAAAGAAATACGTTAAAGAGACAAATTGGGGAAGAGATAGAAAAAGGAAAAGAAACTTAGAAATTCGAGTATAAACAAACATAGAAAAAAATGAAAAACAAAGTATAAAGACAGAGATAGAAATGTGACAGACAGAAAAAGATGGGATAGAGATATTTAGGGAAAGAAATTAATATTGAGATGAACAGACGTAGAAAACCTGTAGATATAGAGATATGGACATAAATAAAGGAATTGAAAGGTGATATTAACTTGAAGACATTCAGCTGGTGAGATCCCATTTTTCTGCCTCAGATCTGTTAAATGGGCTTGCACATTTTGAAGCGAATTCTCAACAACAGGAAAAATGACTGGCTAGGTTACCCTGAGTAGTTGGAGATGGGTTATGGTAGGCAACCCCTCACTAGGGAGAGAATATACAGTCTACACTCCGAGATCTCAATGGGACAGCCATCCAGTGTGAACGTGCCCATTTCGCTTGGCTTGATCTGTGGGAAATAACCCAACTCAAATCATTCCTGGCTGATGCCACACAGAGGTCAGAAACCCCATACTTACAAACATAGAAAAGTTATTGATCAGACCACAGTTCTAACTGGTTGGTCTCATACTCCCAGGCTGAAATAGCAAAAGAAAATAGCAAAAAAGAAGGATTGGATTAGTGCCACTGGCTGAATGGGCCAGCCATTTTAGACAAACCAAATCGTCAGTTCAGCCCTTCAGTCAAATGGTTTATCTAACAAAACTAATCAACTGAGTGTCCAAAATGACAATAGCAGCAGCAACAACTAACATGTATATAGTATTTTAAGTCTTGCAAAGTGTTTTGCATGTATGATGTCATCTGATCCTTACAAACATTCAGTGAAGTATTATTGTTATTAATCCCTATTTTAGAGATGAGAAAAACTGGATCCAAGGGAGGTTTTTACCCAGAGTCACACTTTTTTTTTTAAACCTTACCTTCTGCCTTGGGATCAATTGATTGCAGTGGTAAGGGCTAGGCAATGGGGGTTAAGTGACTTGCCCAGGGTCACAAAACAAGGAAGTATTTGAGGCCAGTTTTGAACCTAGGACCTCTCATCTCTAGGTCTGGCTCTCAGTCCACTGAGCTACCCAGCTGTCTTCCCAGAGTCACACTTCTAAGTAATTGACTGAGGTGGCATTTAAATTAAACTGTCTTGATGTCAGGCTTGAGGCTCTTTTGACCATACCCAGCTAGCTGCAAATGATTAGCTAGTTGACCCAAAGAAGGTAATCTAATATCAACTCAGCAATACCTAAAACAGATGGGTAAGTCTCAATGCTTGCAAATGATATTTAATCAGGAGAAGGCTTTATGGAGGAAGGGGACTCAGAAATGGATCTTGAAGGATGGGTAAGATTAGAGGTAGATCACAAATCCAAATGGGCATGGTGAGGCATTGTATAGTAAGGCTTCAGTGGATTTGCCAATGTACAGAGACAGGAGAATGAAGAGTAAATGGGAACAATTTTAGGGACTGATTTGGTTAGTGAGTTCCTATTGGGAAGGTAAGACTCCAATATGGTGATCTTTTACCCTACCATATATTCTATTTCCCAAGGGAACTTCTCTAGCACCACTCCACAAACAGTATTTATTAGCCTCCTTTTCTTTAACCGGGTCCATCCACAGCCAGGTCTCTGGACAAAGCCTGAGAATAATAAAAAGCATTTGGCCCCACTGTTATCCATAACCAGCTCTGCCAGGTAAATGAGCTCATAATTAGGCAATTAAACCTGTAAGAGGCATGTAAACAGAGGGAGAAGTCCAACCTGTTCTTGCGCCACTTCAGGATGTCCCCTTAGCTTTACAGTAAGTCCTAAGAGTCTTTAGACTGGCCAAGGAATATGAACATTGGCAATAAACACTGGCAAGTTGTTCAAGTCTTGCTTGGTCTTCTCCCTGCCTCCTTCCCTCAAACTGCCCTGTTGTTCTAAACTCACTATTTACACTTGAAAGAATGTCTTGGCAAGCCATGGGTAGGTAAAAATGTACCTGGGGCCAAGATCTCTGAGTTTCCTGTATATCATAGGTCAAGACTTTAACCTTTGGAAAGAACCAATGTTGGGTGCCTCTTACAGCACCACGAATGGTCTTTATGCCATATGAAAAAAACAACAAGGTGTCATGCTAGGTAGCTCAGTCTCATTGATAAGTCCTTGCTCACTTGTCTGACCAATATCTGAATCCTTTTTTCTAGGGAAAAAAAAAAGGCTTTCATTCCATGTCAAGAAATCATAGAACCATAGATTTAGAATTGGAAGGGGTCTTAGGGATCATCTAGACAAATTCCCTCATTTTACAGATGAGGAAAATGAGGCCCAGAAAGGTAAAGGAACTTGTCCAAGGTCATATAGGTAAAGTGGAAGAATCAGGATTTGAACTTGTCTTTTACTTTTAATCTGGCATTCTTTGTTTTGCCTCACTTATGAGAATTCAGTTACCCTCAGGACAGTAAATTAAATTCACATTTAGGGGTAAGTAGACCGGTAACAAGGACATTCCTGAGAGCAGGTTTTGGTGAAGGAATGAGGGAACTGATGTGTGAAGGTAGGAGGAGGGAGTAGAAGGGGGAAAAGAGAAAAGACATAGAAATAGGGAGACTGGGAGTGATGTTGACAACATGGTAGACATCAGAATCTTGCCAAAAGTTGATCTTGCACATAGCAGATCAGCAATATTTACTTGCTGAAGGGACTCAGAATGAAAAATACCATCCACAGCAATAGGAGGAAGTGTCATAGTCTGAAGACAGTGAAGAATACCATTTTTCACTTTATTTCCTCCATGAGTTTTTCTTCTTTGTGTCTTCTTTCACAATATGGAAATTGAATTGCATGACAGCACTGGTATAACCTATATTAGATTATTTGCCATCTCACAGAAGGAGAAGGGGAGGAGAGAGAGGGAGAAAATTTTGATTGCAAAATAGCAAAAAACAATTGTTGAAAATTGTTACATGTAATTGGGGGAAAAAGGATAAGACTTAATAAATAAATACTTGTTGAAAGGTTTCATGAAATGGATGTCATTAAAAACAACACTTCAAAAATTTTTAGTCATAATTTCTTAGATTAGGGAATTTGGGTAGAAATAGTGCTGGTCAAGGGGCAGCTAGTGGCCCAATGGAGCCAGGCCTGGAGATGGGAGGTCCTAAGTTCAAATCTGGCCTCAGACACTTCCCAGCTGTGTGACCCTGGGCAAATCACTTAACTCCAGTTGCCTAGTCCTTACCACTCTTCTGCCTTGGAGCCAATACACAGTATTGATTCTATGATAGAAGTAAGGGGTTTAAAAAAATGGTATTGGTCAGTAATTTCTTTTTATTTAGACCTGTGATTTCATCAGTGTGATGCCAATTAGGAACTATTTATAAAATATAATCCTAGAAATTTGCCTGTGGGTACTGAGCAGTTCAAGTGTTCATGATTACATAACTAATATATATATATATATATATATATATACATACATATATATTAGAGGAAATACTTGTATCAGGTTTTTTTATATTCCAAGAACAGCTCTCTATTTACTGACACTTAAAAAATTAACTTCATTTTTAATTGATGAAATATATTTTATTTTACTTTTAACCCTCCCTACACTGAAAAAAGAGAAAGAAAACTCATAACAAATATTCATAGTCAGACAAATTAAATTCCTATATTGACTATGCCCAAAAAGAAATGTCTCATTCTGAACCTGGAGTCCATCACTTTGCTGTGGGTAGTGGGTAGTATACTTCCTCATTAATATTCTGGAATTGTGGTTGGTCTTTGCATTCATCAAATTTCTTAAAGTCTTTCAAAGTTGTTAATCTTTGAAATATTGTCATATAAATTGTTGTTCTGGGTTTTGATTGTTTTACTTTGCATTTGTTCATACAAGTTTTCTTAAATTTCTCTGAATCCCTCCTGTCTTCATTTTTCCTTTTAAACTTTTTATTTTGTATCACGAACTTAACAAATATGCACAGTTCCATTCATAAATAAGAAAAGAGAAGAGGATTATATGTGACACTTTAAAACTGCCACTGCATATCTATGTTCCATTCTAAACTTTTTTCTTTTGTATAATTTACAGTTTTTCAGTGATGCTCTTTTCTTTCATTTTTTCTTATTTAGGCATCAGCACAGTGATACCTAACAATCTCTTCCCCCCATGGAAGCTCTCCCTTTTGTTAACTTGTCCCTCCTACTATCCCACCCACTGAATATATTTTAATTTTTTTAAAATGTATTAATAATTTTTGTTGGTTGCATTAAAATGAACAGATATCTTCCTTCTTCCCTCCTTCCCTACTGTACAGAAGGCATCATTTGACAAAAGATATATGTATATATAAACTATGTCTTCTGTGTTTCTATTTATCATTTCTTTTTCTGGAGGTGGAAATTGACAAGTAATTCATCAAACATTAATTTTGTAGCTTGGTTCTACTCATTTCACTTCATAATTCCATGTAGGTTTTTCCATGTTTTTTTTAATTAACCTGCTCATCATTTCTTATGATATAATATTACTTTATAGTCATATGCCTCAACTTGTTCAGTCATTCCTCAATTGATGGACATCCCCTCAATATCCAGTTCTTTGCTACTACAAAGAGAGCTGCTATAAATATCATAGAAATATAATAAGTTCTTTTCCTTATTCCCTGATCACCCTGGGGAAAAGATCCAACAGTGGTAATGTTGGGTCTAAGAGTATACACCGCTTTATTACCTTTGAATATAATTCTAGATTGTTCTCCAAAATTGTTGAATCAGTTCACAATTCCACCAGCAATGCATTAGTGCCCCCTGAGCATATTTTTAAATTATAAAACATTGTATTTAAAAAAATAAAATGGCTAAAATCCTTATAACAAAGATCCTTGGTCCAATAAAACAAATTCCCACATTAGCCATGTCTGACAATGGATGTCTCTTTTTGCATTTTAAATTCATCACCTATCTGTTAGGAAATGAGTGGTGTTTCATCTTCCTTCACTTGGACTCATGGCTTATCATTTTGCTGATCAGAATTCATATTTTTCAAATTGTTTTCCTCTGCAACATTGTTATTATATACACTGGTCTCTTAGTTCTGCTCAGTTCATTTTGTGTCATTTCATAGAGGTCTTCCCAGTTTATGTTCAAAGTGTCCATTTCACAATTTCTTAACAGAAAAAATAATGTTCCATTACATTCAAGTACCATATTTCCATTCAATGACTATTTCTCAAAGATGGGCAAGTCTTGCCATCGCAAAATAACTGCTCTAATATTTTTATACACATGGGTCTTTTTTGAAACATTATTTTTAATCTCAACAACTTTATTTGTGGACAGAGCACCAGGACTGGCATCAGGAAGACATGAGTACAACTTTGACTTCAGCCTTCAGCCACTAGCTGTATGATTCTGGGCAAATCACTTAACTGTGCTTACCTCAGTTTCCTCATTTGCAAAATGAACTACAGAAGGAATGGCAAACCACTAGTATCTTTGCCAAGAAAATGCCAAATAGGATCTCAAAGAGTCTGATATGACTGAAAATGACTGAATACTGTATTTATTGCTATTTTGTGAAGCACAGTAGAAAGAGGACAGCCCAAGAACCTGAAGATCTAAGTTCCAGTTGTAATTATATGTTCCTAGATGAGCTTCCCTCACCTCTCTGTGGATCAGTTTCCTTATCTGCAAAATGGGAGAACTGGATTAGATGATCTGTAGGACCCCTTCCAGTTTTAGTATTCTGATGAAGATTTCTATCTTCTAGCCTAAAAGGAACATTAAAAAAAGTATCAAAAAGATTAAGCTTTAGGGGGCAGCTGGGTAGCTCAGTGGATTGAGAGCCAGGCCTAGAGATGGGAGGTCCTAGGTTCAAATCTGGCCACAGACACTTCCCAGCTGTGTGACCCTGGGCAAGTCACTTGACCCCCATTGCCTAGCCCTTACCACTCTTCTGCCTTGGAGCCAATACACAGTATTGACTCCAAGATGGAAGGTAAGGGTTTAAAAAATAAAAAGATTAAGCTTTAGACTCCTTTCAGGGAACTGAACACATACACACACACACACACACACACACACACACACACACACACACACACACACCAGTGTGCTTGGAGCACCAATTTTTTGTGTATCCTGAAACATAAATCCCAGTTAATTTAGATTGGATTCCTTTCATTGACTCCTTTCATCTGGACTATTGCAATGGATTCCTAATTTGTCTTCCTGCTTTGAATCTTAACCAATTTCTAATCTATTCTCCATAGAGCTGCTAAAGTGATTTTTATATAACAAGGAAATAGATTTTGAGTAATAATATATGTATAACCTAGTGAAATTGCTTGTCAACTCTGGGAGGGGGAAAGGAAGAGGGGAAGAGACAATATGGATCATGTAACCATGGAAAATTTTAAAAATTGAACTTAAAAAAATAAAACTATAAAAAGAAATTTTAAAAATGAAGTGATTTTATAAAGGTTAGGTCTTCTGACTATGTCAACTCCTTTCTCAATAAACTCTAGTGGCTTCCTATCATCTTTGGGATCAAATGCTGTATAAACCCCTCTGTCTAGCATTAAAGCTCTTTTTAACCTGGCACCTTCTTGTTCCAGGGCTCTCTTAACATTACTTCCCTCTAGTCATCCTGGCCCACTACATCCTGGTGGTCCTCAGAGTAGATACCGCTTTTCCCACCTTCTTCATACCTTTTCACTGGCTATCTTTTGTGACACGAAATCCCTCCCTTTTAATTTCCGGCTTTTAGTATTCCTGGCATTCATCAAGCTCACCTCAAACCAACTTCTTTATGAGGCTGGCCGTGATACCTTTGTTTTCCCTCCCAAGGGTACCTTGCAGGCATTCCATGTGTATGTTGTGTGCATGTGCGTGTTGTCTCTTTTTGCTTTTTGTTTTATACCCACTGTGCTTAGCACAGGTCTTGGCCCATAATAAGCCTTCAATAAATGCTTACTGATTGATTAATATAGGGCAGAACAAGCTCTTTCCTCTTGGATCCAGAGGGTTCTGAATAGGGCAAGAAGTTACTTGTTATGGACTGATTGGCTGGTTTTCCAAAGGCAGTATTTGTGGTGTTAATAAAACCCATTAGGACAAGTTAAGGGGCAAGGCTTGCTTGGCCAGGAAGTTGTTTCATTTGTTACTTGGACATTAGCAGCTGATCTGCTTTTTGGAGAAAAACCTGTCCCAGTCAACAGGTGTGCACAAGGGAATAACCAGAAGTAATGAAACATTGAATTATGAAGAAATTCCTCAGAAGAGGAGCAGATGGAACCCCAGAGGACCTCAAGGGATGGAATGGAATTCCAGCCAGGCTCAAAAGGCACTTGGGAGAAAAACCAAGAGTTCTTCTTGTCTTGGGCTCTTAAGATGGAGCTGGGAGGGAGAACTACTTTGGCTGCGAAAATAGCCAAAATCTCTCAATCCTTTTACCTGAGCAACAGAAGATCGTATCTCTCAACTGGTGGCAAATCTTTAGGGTAAGGACTCTCTTTTTCCCTTAGGGGAACCCAGAGTTTACTTCTAAAGAAAACGCCCTGGTTCACACTCTCAAGATCTATATAGGGGAAATACCTAGGGATTTCCTTTTCCCTCTGCCCTGCTTACCCTTCAACCTTTTATATCTAAATATCTAAATAAATAAATATCTAAATAAAATAGACATCTTGATTTCAATAGAAACTTGAATCAGATTCAATGTATTAGGAGGGGAACTTCAAACATTATTTAAAAAAAAAAAGGAGGCTGAGGGAAACTGAGGATTTTTCTCCCAACTGCCTTTTGAGCCTGGCTGAAATTCTATCCCATTCCCTGAGGTCCTCTGGGGTTCCGATCTGCTCTTCTTCAGAGGCATTTCTTCAAATTTTAATTTTTCATTGCTTCTGGTCATTCCCCTGTGGGGAATGATAATTTCCATTTTCTCTTCCTAGATTATCTTCTAGGATTATTCTCTGTGTCTCCATTGGCAAGTGGTATAATTTCTTCAAGCCTCAGTGGACCCATTTGGAGAAAAGACCTACATTCTGTCCAGGTGTTACTAAGGACAAATGTGGAGCTGTTGCCCCAGAAGTTATACTGATTGTAGATCTCTCTTTACTTATATTTGAGGTCCAAAAGAATTCTATGATCCCATGATGGTAAATCTTCATTCTGTGATCCTATCTTGGCCTCCCACAGATGACCTAACATTTCATTCCCATTACTGAAAACCCAATTCGAAGAGAATGTGTGCCCTACAGAGAGTAGAATAGAAGGTGTCATCTTCCTGTGTCTCCCAATAGCAAATTAAACATTGGCTGAACCACATCTTTGAGATGGCATTTTATATGTGGAGTAGGCCATATATAGAGGATGTCATCTGGGAGGATATCTGTGGGTTTACTCTGGGGTGTACTTTAGGTGATGTGGGGTGGGGTGAGTGTATGTGGGTGTATAGCTCTGCATATCTGTGTGAGGAAGTCTCTGTCCATATTTCTGCATTTCTGAGGGTGGAATTAGAAATCCAAGCACAGTTTAGGCAGCCAAGTGATGCAGTGGATGGAGGGCCATGCCTGAAGCCAGAAAGAACTGGGTTCAACTCTGATCTCAAACATTTAGTAGCTGTGTGACCCTAGACAAATCACTTAACCCTGTTTGCCTCATTGCCTCATCTGTAAAACAAGTCGGCGAAAGAAACTGTAAGTTTTTCTATTATCTTTGCTAAGAAAACTGCAAATAGGGGCACAAAGATTCAGATACAATTGAACAACAATAGCAAAATTATGGAATTATGGAATTAGAGATTATTTAGTCCAACTTTCTTGTTTTATAAATGGGGTAAAATGAGGACCAGGAAAGGAAATGACTTGCTTAATGTCACAGGATGGCAGAGCTGGGACTAGAATCCAGGATCTCTGACTTTAAATCTCAGTATTCTTCCCCACCCCCTACAATGAACAGATATAGTTTGGTTTTAAGAAAGGAATTGAGAGAACTAGGAGGAAAAAAAGAAAGAGAAAGAAGGAGACTAGAGTGGATATTTATGGTCAGACACCAGCCACCCCTCAGTAAAACTGTGAAGTTTGTGGCCCCCCCTTGTCTCCTTTTTTTCCCTCCATGGCACCCAGTGCTTCCTTTTCTCCCTTTCTCACCCCTTCTCTCAACATCTGCTTTTAGATCCATCATTCACACAAACCTCCACAGGGAAGTTAAATAATTTGATTAAACATGGTCAAGAGATATTAATTTTGACATGGATCAGAATCTTATGCTAAAAGTAAGGTTTGCTGAAGGCAGAATCTCAGGTCTTGTCTAACACACCACGGGAGAATTTGAGTGTGGGAAGCTGGGTAGTTTTCTGGCAAACATGGAGGCAGCTTAAAGCCTTATGTTGTATGTGTCTCTGACACATGTACTTTGTCAGTGGTTCTCAGATTAAAAATCTAAGGGTCACCTTCTTGTCCACTCTCTCTCTTTTTTTAACCCTTACCTTCTGTCTTGGAATCAATACTGTGTATTGGTTCCAAGGCAGAAGAATGGTAAGGGCTAGGCAATGGGGGTTAAGTGACTTGCCCAGGGTCACACAGCTGGGAAACGTCTGAGGCCAAATTTGGACCCAGGTCCTCTCAACTCCAGACCTGGCTCTCTATCTATTAAGCCACTTAGCTGTCCCCATGATGAGCATTTTGGAACCTACCTATAAGCCAATGAATTATTGTCTCAGAGATAAATGTAAATTTTAAATTCAGAGATTAATAGACTAGATTACATGGGAAAATTGAGGACATTTTCTGAAACGTTTTAGAATCCTGAATGTAGTAGATTTATTACCTTTATAACTAGTACCTAGCATGGCCACCCCAAGGCGGAGTGGAGCCTAGGGCAAGTTTTATTTCCTCTGGGCCTCTTCCTAGCATTTTTATTCCAGGGGCATAAAAAAACCAAAGTCATAAAGGGTTAAAGAGGTGAGATAAGGGGAAGCCTGACAGTCTGTACAGAAAGTGGATAAAGATTTTTTTTTTTTTTATCAGTGGCTAGTCCCAGTCTCTTGATGAGAGTATAATGGTTTAGGCACTGATAGTACATGCAAGCACCTCAGGCTTTTTCATAACCAGCTGTATGTTTTGGGAGCACTTAAGAAATGAAATAGTGAACACTCAAAGCCAGCATGGGTTCACTAGCAATAAACAATGTCAGACCATCCTTAATTTCTTTTTAATAGGGTTTTTAGGTAAGTTGAGCAGAAAAATGATGTATACAAAATATTTCTGGTCTTAAGACATTTCATAAAATCAACGAATCATGGGAGTTGGAAGAGACTTTTAAGGTGGTCTATTTTAACCTGCAGTTCTCATGTTATATATTTTTAATATGATAACTGTAAGTCTTTATTATGGGCAGTTTTTTCAAAGCATACATGACATTCCATGTTGTATAGTTTTACTCCAGTTTAATGTTCTGATAGCTTAAGACCTGAGCTTCAGTAGCTTGAAACTGCACTAAGACTTTTGGGACACACTGTATTTTAACAGGGGATTGACCAATAAAAATCTAGTCCTTGAAGTAGGTGCAGATATTCTCTGCCTCATCTCAGAACAAGAGATCATGTGGAAACTTGCAGGTCTGGACCATGATAACTCAGGCATAGTACTTGTTTGATGCTGGTCCTATTGAGACTAACTTCCTATTGAGCATTTTGAGGTAAAGGTTCTGTAGGCATATCAAACTCCACATGTCTAAAAGAGTACTCATTATTTTCTCCCAACCCACCGTTCTTCTGAACTTCCCTATTTCTGTTGAGGGTACCACCATCCATTTAGTCATTCACATTCGACTGACTGGATGTCTTCCTCAGCTTCTCTCTCTTACTCATCTCACATATCTGATCAGTTCCAAATGATGTCGTTACTTCTTCCACAACCCTTCTTGAATTTATTCCCTTCTCTTCAAATACTCTCTACCCCCAGATCTCTCTCCTAGATTCCTGCAGTAGTTTTCTAATCGGTCTTAGCATCTCACCTCTTCCCTTTCCAATCCATCTCCTCTGCAGATACCAAAGTGGTTTTCTTTATTCACATCTCATCTTGTTACTTACTCTTCTGTTCAGCAAATTCCCGGTTATGTCTGAGATCAAATATAAACTTCTCTGCCATTTGAAACCCTTAACAACTTGTCCTCAACCTACTATTCCAGTTTCATTACCCATTACTCCCCAGCTAAACTCATTGTCTTATTCTCCTTCATACATGGTGCTCCACCTCCCATCTCTGCCCCTTTATACTAGCTCACCACCATGTTTGGAATATATTTCCCTCTCACTTCTAATTCTTCTAATTCCCAGTTTCCTGCAAGATTCAGTTTAATTGCCACCTTTTACAGGAAGGCTTTTCCGATCTCCTCCAGATGCTAGTACATTTGCTCCCAACGTATCTTGAATCCATTTGGTATATATCTAAAAATGTACATCTTCTCCACTAGATAGTTTGTAGGCTCCTTGAGAGTAGAAACTGTTTCACTTTTGTCTGTATCTCCAGGCCTTAGAATAGTGTCTACATGTAGAAAGAGCTCAATAAACACACTAATTGATGGATTTCCCAATTTCCATTGTCTACATGAAGACTTTCCTAATTTCCCCAATTGCTAGTGCCTTCCTAAACTAACTTACTTTTAAATATTTTTGATATATGTATATATGTTTATGTTTATGTCATGTACATAGGTATATATTACATATACATATATATTAGATTGTAAATTCCTTTCAAGTAGAGATTGTTTCATTCTTTGTGCTCATGTACTTAGTATAGTGCTTAGTACATAGTAGGAGGAGGAGCTTGGTTTTGATTAATTGTTTGATTGAATCCAGTGCCTTGGAAAGTGATGCCTAGATCAGGACTGGATTTCCTCAGAAGCACATAAATTGAGAAAATGGTTAACATTGTGCTAGGACGTGAGAACAAAGATATTGTCCTACCCTTGAGTAGATTGGGGAAATTGAGGAAGACATCATAGACAAGGAAGGATATATGCTGAGTTTTGAAAGATGGATTGGATAAGTAGGGAAGAGAAGCAAGGGTGTTCTAGCTATAGCCATAGCATGAACAAAAACAGTGGGTAAGGAAGGAAAATAGTGGGTACACAACAATGAGAGTATCCTCATTGGAATACAGGATTCCTGAAGGTATGTAGTGGGAGATCATCAGGTGGAATGAGTAATGAAGGTCTTTGAATACAAGCTGTCACTGGTGAATGAGATGAATTGGAGGAGGAGTTAGAAATTGAAGGCAGTTAAGAAGCAGTTGCAATTATTTATGGATAAGGAGATGAAAGTATAAAGTAGGATATTAGTGATGGAATTGAAGAACTGATAAGAAATGCAAAAGGCATTACAGAGACAACAGACAATAATTGATTGAATGGAGGTGGTGAAGGACAGCAAATAGTCAAAGAAGTGATGATTTTTATAGTTAGGCTGAGAAGGATAGTTAATTGTCTTCACTTTTCCCCCCTCATGGTGGAATTAAGAGATGGGACTAAAGGCATGAGTTAATTGCCTTTGGGGGTCTTTCCATGATTCAAAGTATTTTTTCCACCCATTGAACCTGGGCCATGTTGTGTTAAGTTTTCTTCTCAAAACTCAAGTGGATGAATAATGAATGGGGAATTTAATCCATATGCTTCTGATTCCTTTACACTCTACTCATCAAAATGCTGCTTTTAAAGAGCTCTTTGATGTCCAACAAGACTCGGAGTCTTTTTATGAGACTTTTTAATGCTCTCTCTCCTGCCTTTCTAGTTTGTTTTTAAAGTAACGGAAGTTGTGTTTTTCTGAGTTTAAATGAACTCAGACATTGAAAGGTTCACGTTCTAAATTCTAAACCCGTGAGGTTCACTTGGACTCAGGACTTGGCAAATACTACTCTTCCAATCCAGGAAGTTTCAATTCCATTCAGGAGGTCACTCTTCACATTTGCTGAATCCCAATCCTGGGTGAGATATTGCCCAGTGAAAGGAAGAGACAGAGTTTCCTGTTCAACCATTTCTTAATTGCTCAGACCAGGGCTGCACTGCAGTGGTACAGAAGAGAATATCTTCTTGGTATAGTTTGAAGAGTAACCAAAGTCTTCCTATTCAAAAATAACTCATGAAATGTAACAACTATAAATAAATTTAGAAATTATCTAGTCCAAAGCATCTCAAATTGTGTAGTATTGTAGGGAGTAGGAGGGAAGGAAATGAGAGGAATCAGTTACAGTGGAAAAACATGTAATGCCATTTACTTTACTATCTTAATGATCACGGACAATATACATGTTTAGCTGAAGGGGAAAACATTTGGAAGTTTGTAGAAATTGACCATGTAATCAAAAGTTCTTGTTTTAATGTTCTAGACTCTAATTAGATGAGCCCAATAACGTATGTCCACAAAAATGTGTATTCATTTATTTATTTTAGTTTTAGTTTTTTAGACTATGATTAACCTTTATATTATCATGGACACTTGGGCTTGAAATTAGAAGGCTTGAACAGAGGAAAAATTGAAAAAAAAAACAAAGACTCTGCCAATGACATACACTCAGAAATTTAATTCTAGTACAAGATTCTGGTATAAAAATGTCAAATATTGAATAAACAGAAATATGGTGATAGTTATCCCCAATTTGTATTATTTTTAGTGGTATTGGTATACAGTGTATTATCAAATTTAAAAAAGAATAGTTCAAATGCTTTGGAATGATGACATTTATTAACAAAAGAGAATGAAATAGAAAACAAAACTTTCAAATAATTAAAGGGAAAATGTGATTAGATGAAATAATCCTAAAAACACTGCTCTCTTTAAATCAATGAAATAACAGATCTGGATTCCTTTTCTCTTTTAAAGAAAAAAGGCTCCTTCCATCACATTGTCTACTAATGTCCACAAATCATTGTTGGTAACATACTGCAGTCATACCCATTATGTATGTGTTTATTGTCCTTTAGTTCACTTAAAATTTAGATTTTTCAGAGAACGTGTTGTTCTGTAATTTACTGGCATATAGCATCACCAAGAAAATGTTTATGCTTAAAATATGTGGTCTTGTGATTTTTGAAAGCATATTGAAGTTTCCAAACTGCAAGCAATCTCATTTTCTCCCCGTTCTTCAATTTTGGGCCCAGATTATTGTATAGCTGTCTTTCCTTTCCTTTCCAATATATACATGTCTGGCAATTTGATGGGATGCCATCCAACTGCATTTCATAATTTGTCAACACACATCAGTCATCCACTTAAGTTTTCCTGTGTGGATTATTTGAGCTCCTCTGTTTTTTTTTTTTTAAAACAATTCCATTTTTACTGATGCATTTTGCCCTTACATCCCATTCATTTCTGATTATATACCCCACCCCTTGCCTACCAGTTATCATTGGAACAACGATTTTTAAAAGAAAGGGGAAAGAGAAAAAGCAATTTCAGCAAAACCAGCCAAGAGACTAACTGAATCTGACAGTATATGTAATATTCCATAATAACAGTATTACATCTTTGCAAAGAAGGGAAGGAGATATGTTTTCTAATCTAATTTTTCCCCAAGGACACGGCTTGATTATTATAATTAAACATTCAATTTCTTTAGTCATTTGTTCATTTTTGTTTACATTGTTCTAATAATTATGTATACTGATTTTTGTAGTTATACTACCATACATTAACCCATGTCAATCTTTCCATGTTTCTTTGAATTTTTTATGTAATGGAGGTTTGGAGCATGTTTAAAGCATCTAAGATGTAGAGAGGACCTGTTTCTGCCAGCTAAGAAAACTGGTGCATGCATGAATGTTCTGCATTGGCCTACTGTGTGTCTGTTCTAATTGATTGTGTAGCAAGAACTGTCTATTTCTTTAAAAATTACTCGACAGAGAGCTGCATTCTCATATTAGATAAAGGAGAAGAACTCTGGGGAGGTATAAAATATACCATGGCTGAATCTTAGGCAGTGGGGTCTCATAAAGCAGCTCAGCTATGTTCCTTAAACTTAATACTCTACAACTTTAATGCACTAAAATGTATCCAAGTCATCTTTAAGATTTAATTGGCTCAGAAAATAAGTATTGAGTCATTTACATAGCTTCCTTGTAGCCTTAGTAGCAAAAGCCAGCCCTGTAAGTGTAAGAAGCTTCCTCCTTTACTTCTGATCAACAAGCCTTTAAATGGAAATGGAGACCCACACAAAGAAGGGCAGAGATGTTAGACACACACAGACAACCAGAGATGTGAAGATACTCAATATATTCCAAGCAGGTGCATTCATGATACATCAGGGAATAATACATAATACTATAATACAAAAGATAAGGACTAGAACTATGATTTCACTGTTTTATAGAACTCTCAGGTAAGGAAATTTCTAATAATGAAGCTTGGTACTTTCTTTAATTAATCTGCAATTTGTAATCCTTTTTTTAAACCCCGAATTTCTGTCATAGTAACAACTTTAAGACAGAAGGACAAGGGTTAGGCAGTGGGTTTAAGTGTCTTGCTTGGGGACACACGGCTAGGAAGTGTCTGAGGCTAGATTTGAATCCAGGACCTCCTGTCTCCAGCTTGGCTCTCAGGCCACTGAGTCACCTAGCTGCCCCTGCAATTTATAATCTTAGATACTGAGACCACAGAAAGTTTGAGTGATTTGCTGTGGGTTCTACAGCCAATATGTATTAGAGGTGGGAGATGAACACAGTTTTTCTTGCTTTTAGGTTAATTTCTTTATCAGCTATGCTACCCTGCCTCACTATAATTTAATCAAGTATGACCTCACATGTCAAACACAACCAGGGAGTTGGAGTCAGAGTCCAGAAGGGAGAGAGATTACTGCTGGATAGGATGATCAGGAAAAGCTTCAGAGAGAATGTTGGACTTGAGCTAAGCTCAAGGATAGAGAAAACAATTTAGGAAAGTAGAGGAGAAGGGTATCTAGGCAGCTCAGTGAATAGAGAGCCAGGACTGAAGTTGGAAGGACCTAGGTTCAAATATGACCTCAGACACTTCCCAGCTGTGTGACCCTGGGCAAGTCACTTAACCCCCATTGCCTAGCCCTTACCATTCTTCTGCCTTGGAGCCAATACACAGTATTGACTCTAAGACGGAAGGTAAGGGGTTAAAAAATTCTCCAGTGCTCTAGCTCCTGGCCACTTCTAGGATGTCACGCTATCTTTCCAGGAAAAGAAAATTTCTGGGTGAAGTGAAAATAAAAACCTCTCTGGACCTTCATAGTAGACACTGGGGGCTTTGGTGATGTTAGCTCACCCATCCCCTTCATCTCCTGTGTTTTCGTACTGCCAAAGTCTCTCATTAAAAAGAAGAGAGATCTGAGAAATTGCTGCATTTGTTTAATGTTTTACTTTCTCCCATCAGAGGTATTTGTATTCTCAAATAGAACCACAGGGAGAAAAACTTAAAAGAATAGAATCTCTAATGGTGGAATTTTTGACATGATGATAAACTAGTTGGAAAGATGCTTGAATCAGAAGGGGTTTTTCCAAAACTTTAATCACTCCATGTAAGTAGGTGGTGGTCTACTCTAGGTAGAGAACAAGCCCTGAGTATTCTCCTTTTCCCACCTGTACGTAATTTAGGTTGTTTTCTGACCATGATTTCTTTTGGATCCTGTTAGATCAATTAAGGAGAATAAAACCATGAATGAGAACAAAGGGATAAATCTATTTGTTCCTGAAGAAATGCAGGATAGACTTGTTAAGGCAGTGCTGACTCATGGGACTATACAGCAGCAAGGTTGCTGAAGGAGACAGATGCCTTTACTCTCTTGTTTTGAGCCAATAGCATGGGACCAGAAAACTCTGGAGCTCTCAAAATAGTCAAAGCTACTGACTTGCTCTGTGACCCATGACTGACACAACTGGATTGCCTTGTGTTCCTGCCAAACTCTTAGTGAAAGAAGACCCCCACTTCAGACCAGATGCTGCCTTGGATGAGAGCTTTCCCTGATGAAGAATTCATCCTTTTCCCCTCTGGAGGAAGCAGATGCAGATGGAAGGGTTGGGGGAGCCAGGAGAGGTGAGCACAGTGCTCTGAAAATACTGTGTTCAATATATGTTTGTTATTATTATTATTAGTAGTTACAATGATAGAAGATAGGCAAGGAGAGAAGAAGACATGAAAGAAGAGATGATGAACAAAGGAGAGGAGAGAAAAGAACAAGACAGAAGAAAAGAGAAGAGAGGAGATGCCTCATTCTGCTTAACTTCTTAATAGCATTTGACAAGGTTGACCACTTTTTCATTCTTGAGATTCACTCCACCGTTGGCTTACAAAACATGTTTCTCTTCTAATTCTCTTATTTTCATAACTATTCCTTTAATATCTTCTCCTGACCTCTAACTGTCAGTATTCCCCAAGGCTCTACCATTTCTCTTTCTCTCTTTTCTTTGTGTGCTCTTCCCTTGTAATCTCATCTCCTCCTATAGTTTCAACTCTCATTTCTAAGTAAGGACTCTCCAATCTGTATGCAGGCTTGACACACACACCCTCTGTCTCTGTCTCTGTCTCTCTCAGTTTCTCTGCCTCCCTGCCTCTCTGTCTCTGTCTGTCTCTCACATGCCTTCCCTAGTGTATAGTCCCAGGGGGTTCTTTTTGCTGAGTGTTGAACTTAAGATGAAAACAGAAATTGTTTATCAAATGTACACTTCCTAGGAGAATCTGGGGTAACATTTATTTGTTTACATGATAATTATAACAACTTAACCAACATTATGTTATTAAAAACATAGAAATTACTGAATCATGCAGAGTTGTTTATAGAAATGAGTGGGGGTATGATAGCAATTCAAGATCAGGTCATTGCCACCAGAAATGATGGAAAAGTTCAGCTCTAAGGAGCCTGGACTTATTGATTGATGAAGATCATGAAATGAAAGAGGGGGAACTGCAACAAATCAGCTCAATCTGCAAAAATTCATCATCTATCACAAACCCAGAAAGACATGATGTGGTTGCTGGAATTATACACCAGAACCTTACTATTCTTCATAAATTAATAGACGGCAACATATTAAATCTCAAAATATCCCTGCAAGGTCAAAGGGTATAGAAAATTTAGACACTTTTCCTTACATATTCTTTCCTAATTGAAAACCAGAGTTGGATCAGTTCATTGGCCCACCAACTAATCATCATGTTTGCTTTCCCATAGCCCCTTTGTCACTGACTTTCCATTTTTTTCAAATCTGACAATTTATCTAGAATGAATTAAAATTTCAGAGTTGTTTTATTTTCATTTCTCATACTATTTGTAATTTTTATCATGTGCTCATGTAGCCATTTGTTTTGTAGCAGGGCTTCAATGTAGAAGTTCATGTGCAGAGTGGATAGGGAAATCACCTCTATCAAAAGCTGCTAGTTCATTTTCCTTAGGCAGTCTTACCCCAAGTTTTAAAGTAATCAAAGAATATTTTTGGTTTTTCCTTCTTAATTTTAAAAACTTGAATATTTCATTACTAAACTAGTTTATTAAATTAAAAATAAATTAGAGAAATAATTTTTCCCATATGCTTTCCCCCTTCTGTCTCTGTATCAAATCTCCAGTCCCCTATGTTTAAACAAGCATTAGTTATTGGTTAAATAATTTATTACCAGAGTAACAAACAATAAAATCAACATAAATAATTACTTATGATGTATCAGTTATGAGAAAGACAACAGCCAGAATTACCTTTAGCTTTTACTGCAACTGCTGATTTCTGCTCAGTTCTGGAAACACAGCCCCACCATTCAGTTTTCTTCAGATATAGTCTCTTTTCAAGAATTTGCTTCATGTTCCTTTACAAGATAACCATTAAACTTTTCTCTCAGCAAATACATTCTCTCAGTCTCTTTTCTTTGTCTTTTCTTCAGCCATCTTCATTGATAACCTCTCTCCAGATTGACAGCTAAACACTGAGTCTCATAATAAACTCACAGTTCAGTTGTAATTGTCCAATATTCCATTGTCTCCTAAAGAAACAGTAAAAGTATCTCTCTTTGGAAGACATCCATGTAAGTCTGTAAGATCTGAGCATCTTCATCAGATTATAAAACATCCATCCCTGCAAAAAGTTGAATTTTTTTGACATACTGAGAATTTTTCCAGAATTATTCAAAGTCCCATATGAAGGTAACATCACAACATGACCTTGCAATGTGCCATACATCACAAAAGTTTAAAAATTGATCTAAGAAATAGAAATATGATTTGATGACCAATGAACATTTATAGGCAATTAAATAACCCTTAGAAAAAAATGTATAAAGGAACATAATATCCTGTGTGATTAGAATGTAGTTTTTGATAAAAAACTAAATGGATCAAAATCTTGTGAACACAATTTTGTCATGTGAAACAACAATGGCCAAAGCAGGACACATTACATATTAAAATGTTTTTAAGTGTAAAAAGTAAAGATTTATTTTATGTAAAAAAAGTTTAATTATTTAATTTTATCCCAAGTAATTCCCAAATCACACTAGTAAAGGGACAGTTCCATTATACTCTACTCCTATCAGGCCTCATGTAACATAAGGTGTTAAATTTGGAATGCTATACCTTGAGGACACTGAGAAGGTATAGTGTCTAGAAGAAGGGAATCAATATGGTAAAGAACCCTGGTTCCCGGTCATATGAAGGACTGAGTATGCTTATTCTAAAAAAAAGACAACTCAGAACCATGATTGGCATCTTCAAGGATTTGAAGAACTGTCATATTTGACTTGTCCTGCTTGACCCTAAAGAGTAAAAACAAGAACAATGAAGTCAAAATTATAAACGAGTCAATCTGGTCTTGATATCAGGAAAAACTTCCTAGCAATCAGAGCTGCCCAAAGATGAAATGAGTCACCTGTAGACATGGTGGGTTCCCCCTTCTTAAAGGTGCTTATTGAGTGTTTAGTCTCATTATCCTAAAAACACATTTGAGGTCCTTTGACATAAAAAAACCTGGAGATTATGTAATCTAATTTTTGGTCTGAAAGAGGAAATCTCTCCCTAGTATCCTCATTAGATTTGATTTGAACATTTTCGGTGATAGGGAACTAATAATCTCTTAAAACAGCCCATTTGATTCTGGACATCTCTTATTATTGGAAATATCTGTTTTATACTGAGTTTCCATCCATTAACTCTGGTCCTATCCTAAGTAATTACCCCAAACAAATCTGTTTCCCTTTTCTATGTAAAAAACCTCCACATATTTTGAGATAATTATAATATCTCCCCCCCACACTCCCTTTCCTTCTCAAGATTATCTCATCCAGGTTAAATATAGCTAGTTCCTTCAGCTTAATTTATAAAATGATTCCAAGTCTCCTCATCAATCAAGAAGAATTTATTAAGCATCTACTATATGCACTGAGTTAAAAATTGGAGATACAGAGGCAAAATAAAATAGTCCCCGACCTCAAAGAGCTTATAGTTTGGGGGTATTTGGTGGAAGGAGAATGTGTGTGGAAAGAATATGCACATATAGATACAAGATATTGTTTTTCATTCAGTTGCGTCTGACTCTGTCACTGTATGGATCAGAGCACACCAGACTTTTTGTCTGATTAATAGTTATGCCTCTTGTTCTAGAGCCTTTCCTCCTATTACTATATTCTGAAATCTGATTAGTCACTTCAGCTGCCCATCACATTGCTGACTAATATCAACTTGTATCCTATTAAAACCCCTCCAGCTCTTTTTTCAAATTAACTATTTAATTTTAAACCCATATTTATGCCCTGTTCTCATGATGTTGAATTTTTTGGCCTATTGGTAGAATTTTACATTTATCTCTTTAAGCTTCACTTCTCTGTTTTGTTATTGCTGTTATTTTTTGTCTTTTTTAAAAAATATATTAGTATTAGCAATTCCAACATATGCCTCCTATTTCCTAGCACTCTTGCTTCACCCTCCTACCCCCACAGTGCCTCCACCCCAACTAGCATTTCATTTCCTTCTTATATTGACTATCAAATAATTGACACTAAGATGTTAGGTGGCAAAACTTACCCTGGTCCATTGGTTTTAGATATCTAATGGGGAATTTTAGAAGATAACCCTCCCCCTCCCTACCCAAAGGAAGAAGGGTTCAGAAGAATAATTCAGCAGTGGTTAATTTTGGTCACTGTGACTATATGGGAGAGAGAATTTTTGGTCTGAGACACCTTTCCAAAGAAGCTCAAATCATACCATGTGGCCATATAGCTCATATGTAGGAAGAAGTCCCTGTCATATCTTTCTCCTGGCTTGTTCAAGCAGATGATCTGAAGAGGACAGAGTACAATGGATCTCTGGCCTCTTGGGAGATTGTATGACATTGTTGATTACACTGGATTGAGAGTAGGGAAATATGAGTTTGAATACCAGCTTTTTATCCAACTGGCTACTCTTCTTAATCTTATGAATTTAATTAGATCATTTTTGAGGTTCCTTGTAAACATAATTCTGTGACAATTGTGATTAGGAAGTATGAATTAAGTTGATATACCTACCCTGGACACATGCATTGATTACTCTTTGCCCTAAATGAGCGATCAATTTTTCCTTATTCAGCAACAAATATCAACTATCCTTTAATAACTTCCTTAAATTTTCTTGAAATTAATGTCTAGTTGGATATAGTAAACTGGAAACTTTACAAGTAGACCCTGAACATTCAAACTATTGCTACTAATTAAAGATTTCAGGCTGGATGGGGTAAGGGTTGTGAAGATTGGATTTAGCTATCTCCTGATTGTAATAATGAAGATACTTAGCTCTTCCTTTATTGTGAAGATTAAATTATAATCCCCTGATTGGAACAATGAAGGTACTTTAAGCTCTTCCTTTATTGGGAAGATTGAATTGTAACCTACAATCTATTTTTATATTTTAATCTCCAAAATGTGGTAACTCAGTACTTGAAGTATATATATCCACTCATTTTAACCACAAAAAGGTTTTAACTAACTACAGAAGGTGAACTAACCAAAAAAAGGTATTAAGTAACCAAAAAAAGGTACCATCTAACCAAAGAAGGTGTGAATTAAAGAGTGGGCAGGACAGGAGAGGAGCATCTGCAGTGATTTGTAGATGCTAAATTTAGGGGAGATGACACAAGAGAAAAAGATCTTTAAAAAGAGAACCAGAGGCCAGAAGAGATATTTGATTTGAGTTAGATCGAAGAACTCTCACTCAGAGGAGAGACTGGAAGATGGACATTCGGACTTGGTTGTGGAACTGGACCCCTGGAGGAGCTTGTGCAGGAGACCTCAGACTGCTTTCCTTTTAGACAGTCACCATTGGTGAGTGAAAGGCTGACTTAGTAACCCTGTCTTTCTCAGAGGTATAAATGTCTGAGAAAGGCCCATTGTCTTGAGACTTTTTCCCTGATTAGGGCCTTAGAATTTCTGCCTAACTCAGAGGAAGCCAGAGTTGTCTCTCTCTCATTCCTTAATATCTTCCCACTATTGTAAATAAAACTACCATAAATTACATGTTACTTTAGTAATTCATTTTGGGATTTAGAAATTAAATCCCTGGCGACCACTAATTTAATATTCAAGTCTAACCATAAATAAATTTAACAGGGTCCAGATATCCTTCTTAATTAGCCTGAAATAGGTAGGTCTTCTAGAAGGCATTGCTCATCTATATATTGGAACCATTCCAAATCTTGACTTCCCTCTTTAGAGGAGCAAAAAGAACATATTTTCTAACCCTTTTATGAAAATTGTTGAGTTTTGATAATATTCCTCACAATAGAATGCAATGTGATTGCACCATGTACACTAAAATGGATAAGGCATCTCTCTTGGATTAGTAGGAGAAATCCTACTTCTCAACATGGCTTCTATGAGTGTCACCTCAACAACATACTGTTAGTCCATAATAGAAATTATTTTTCCCTTAAAATTTTTTATTTAATTAATTTAGAATATTTTTCCATTGTTACATGATTCATGTTCTTTCCCTCCCCTCCTCCCACCTCCCTCCCATAGTCAACAAGCAATTCCACTGGGTTTTACATGTGTCTTTGATCAAAACCAATTTCCATATTATTAATATTTACATTAGTGTAATCATTTAAAGGCTATATCCCCAATCATATCCCCTTGATCCATGTGATCAAGCAGTTGTTTTTCTTCTGTGTTTCTGCTCCCACAGTTCTTCCTCTGAATGTGGACAATGTTCTTTCTCATAAGTCCCTCAAAATTGTCCCAGACCATTGCATTGCTGCTAGTAGAGAAGTCAGTTACATTTGATTGTGCCACAGTGTATCCACCTCTGTACAATGTTCTCCTGGTTCTGCTCCTCTCACTCTGCATCAATTCCTGGAGGTCGTTCCAGTTCACATGGAATTTCTCCAGTTCATTGTTTCTTTTAGCACAATAGTCATAATAGAAATTATTGAGAAGCAATATGGTATAGAGGATAATGAACCAGACTTGGAGACAAAGTCTTGGACTCAAGTCCTGTCTCTGGCAGATACTAATGTGATACTGGACTAGTCTCTTAATGTCGAAGTGCCCCTCGATAACTTGCAAAGACTACAAATTACAAAAATATTGCTAATCTGAATGAAATAAGGCCTTTCCGCATGAAGAGTTCCCCACATTAATGAAATCATGGAACAGTTATGTGTAATAGGGTGTCCAGCCTGGAATCAGGATGACATGGGTTCAAAACTAGCCTCAGATATTTCTTAGCTGTGTGACCATTTGCAAGCCACTTAACCCCAGCTGACTAACCTTTGCCCTTCTGTCTTAGAGTTGTTACTAAGATAGAAAGCAAGGTTTTATTTTTAGTGAAATCACTGGAAATATGGGTCTACCCTTCCACCATTCACAAGCACATAAATATACATAATTCCTACACAAACACAATACACACAGAGCTCTGTGTCATTATCAAATTAGAAGGTTACGAAAGAGGAAGAAGCAATGTGGAAAGGAGACTGGACTTGGTTTTAGAGGCACTGAATTCAGAATTTATGTTACTTGGGACAAATTATCTAATGTCTCTGGTCCTCAGTTTCCTCTTGTATAAGATGACAGAATTTAACTAAATGGCTTCTGAGTTCTCTTCCAGTTCTAAATTTCTGATTCTTTCTTGTTCTCCCCTAATTCTAGTGCCTTCCTCGTTGGCCATCTTCAGTTTATCCTGTCCATATCTTCTTTATACAGAGCTGTTTGTACATAATAGTCTCCCCCATTAGACTGTGAATTCCTTGAGAGCAAGAACTGTTATTTGTATCCCTGCCATTTCCCACAGTGACTGACATATAATAGGGTCATTTTCTTTTTTCTTTTTGAAATCTTACCTTCTGCCTTAATCCTCAATTCTAAGACAGAAGAGAGGCAAGGGCTAGGCAGTTGGGGTTAAAGTCACACAGGTAGGAAGTGTCTGAGGTCAGATTTGAGCCCAGGTTCTTTTGCCTCCAGGCTTGGTGCTCTCTACCCACTGTACCACCTAGCCATCCTATAATAGGTTCTTAAGAAATATTTATTGGCTGGTGGATGGTAATGGAGATTTTTCTGGCATTAGCTTTTGGCACGTTTTCTCGTTTCCTCTCTATTCCATCCAAATTCTTGCCATTCTCTTCTGCCATTTCACAATTCAGCTAGAAGATTCAAGGAAATCCATCAAACTCCCCTAACCTCACAGCAATTCTCCAAACTGTTACACACTCTACAATTTGAATACTGACAAAGAGCGGTTATTGGAACAATCCCCCCAGCCCTTTTTACCTACCCCCCCCAACTTTGAAAGAGAAAGGTGCCTACTTTGTAGCTATCTTCTTTACCCACTGGATGGCACTAGTGCACGAATTTACAATTATCTTGATTTTATGAGTAAAACTACTTGAAAAAAAAGACCATGGTTCTTTGGATCAAACATGGTACCTCTTCTGAATCTTCCATAGGCCCTCATTCAGTCCGAGTGCCGAATAATTACTCAATCTCTGCGCATTGAGTCCTTGGCGGCTTTGCCATGAACCATGAACAAAACATTTTGCCTCTGACTCATTTTCCATGCCTATACTGTAGGAGGTAAATCATATTAGCCCAATGACCTATAACTCTCTATTGAATGGGAACTATGACATCAACCTGGTGACCCTTGAGGCTATTCTAGGTATGTTTGACTAGTACTTGGTGGCATCTCCCTCAGCAGAGAGATCTGGAATGGGGAATGAAAGTGAAAATGAAGTTAAGTCCCCATTCAGATGGGGAATAAATACCTTTCTTCTTAACCAACTTTACTTTTCTCTTCTTTACGCCTAAATAATACTGTTGTCTTTCATTTTTACTTCTTGTAAACTTTACAATCTTTACAAAGCATACTTTATAATCTTTTTTACTTCATTTTTAATGAGTGTTTCACTATGTAACTGCTCTTCAGAGGAAAGATGTCAGGACTTCATTTAGGCACTCTCATTGGCCAGGGATCTCTACCAGCTCCTCATATCATTATGCTGAAGTCCCCAAGGGCTAGCTATCTGGTGTTAGGCAACTAAACTGCCCTCCACGTGAAGGTGATGAGGGAGGGAGGGAGAACAAGCATTTGGGGTACAGTAGATAGTGCACTGGGCTGAGAATCAGAGAGACACATCTTCCTGGGTTCAAATGTAGCCTCAGACATTTGCTAGCTGTGTGACCCTGGGCAAGTCACTAAATCCCATTTGCTTCAGTTCTTCATCTGTAAAATGAGCTGGAAAAGGAAACAGCAACCAAAGTCTTTTCTTTTGTGACCTCAAGTATTCAGAGCTTCAATTCTCCACTATCTCTGCCAAGAAAACCCCAAATGGGGTTGTGATGAGTTGGACATGATTGAATGACAAGAAGTACCTACTATATGCCAGCCCTGTGCTAAGTGCTTTATAAATAAAATTGTCTCATATGAGGTTCCTTCATTCTATCTTTCTATCTTTCACCGAGAGCTACCCTCTTAGAGAATGCTATGCTTAATTTTGCAACCTGGCTTCTTAAAGGATAAGTTCCTTCCTCTGAACTATCTTGGTTTTAATAAATAAAGCAGAACAAAGAGGCAGATTTTAACTTCCTAAGAAACAGAACTTTATGGAAATAGAATAGGCTGTCTTATAATACAGTGAATTGTACATCAGTCAACTAATCAACAGGCATTTATTAAGGACCCACTCTGTGCCAGGTATTGGGATCCAGGGACAAGAAAACAAAACAGCCCTTACCCTCAAGGAGCTTACATTCTATGGGGAGAGACAACTGAGGACATTCAAGTGAGTTTGGGAAGGTTGTAGAGGAGGTCCATTCATTAGGTAGAGCGTTGGACTAAATGATCTTTGAAGGATTTTGCAACTCTGGGATGCAATGCAGAAGAGGGACAAATTGCAAGCTTGTCCCCTTCTTCTTCAGTCTTTTAGAGTGCCTTATTGAAGTTTAGTGAAGCTTCAAGACAATTTGCATGGCCAGCCACTAATTACTGGAGGTCTGATGGCAGTTGAAAGGACAAAGGGAAAGGGGAGTGAGTGTTTATCTCCAGTTTTCTGAGTGCCTCAGTGGGAGGTGATGACTGTATGGGGAGCCTGTTGAAAGCAGTTCACTCTTCCTAGCTCAGCTCCCATGGAGGGCTGGGGACCCTCCATTGAAAAGGGGTGAGAAAACTGCCTGAATGACTCCATTTGTATAGTATCTGAGTGGAGATTATGGGCCTGCTTAATAATGGAGTTGAACATGTGTATACTTCCCTTTCCCATTAGCACATGAATCTGTGGGAGATTGTACCCATTAGTGTGTGGGAGGGCAGAAGTGGACTCCATTCACTGAGTCCTTTAGCTTTCTTCTAGTATCCCCACCAAACACTTGTTATTAAAGTTCCTACCTGGCCAGCTACTAAAGAATGCACTGGATGGGAGCTCAAGCTGAATATTGCTTCTGCATTGAACCCGAGCACGTAGCTGAATGGGATATCTTTTACATAAGATTCTATAGTTTTCAGCAAGATTGCACAGGTCACTTTATCTGCTGGTGGAAAATTGGGCCAAGGAGATGTGCACAAACACCATTTCTCACATTGTTCGAATCTCGTGACCCACAAATCCTTCATTAGCCCCAATTTATTTGCTTTCTGCTGATGTCTAGATGGCCTTTTCTTTTGGGACCCCAAGTATCCAGATCCTAAAATTCCCTATTTGCCACTCACAGAAAGGGAGTAGAAACTTCTGTTAAGCTCCGTGATGATTTCACAGACATGCTGTGATAAAGTCTAGAGATTTTAGATGCAGAATCAGAAAATTTGGGCTTACACCCTGCCTCTATTACTTTGCAATGTTGGATAAAACTTCTCTGAAACTGTGTAGATGTGATACTTTGTGAAACAGTTGGACTTAGGGCTATATCCCAAGATGCTACATTCCTTATAAAATGCAGTAAAATGATGTGTCTTCCCTTAATTTTTATTTTCCTGTTATTTACCCATGCTCTTATGAGAGCTAGTCTTTGGTCTCCTTAGGGACTTTTGTTAAAAACATAAAAAATATTAAGAAATACTTTAAGAACAGAGAATAGGGTACAGCTAGGTAACTTGGTGGATTGAGAGTCAGGCCTAGAGACAGGAGGTCCTGGGTTCAAATCTGTTCTCAGACACTTCTTAGCTGTGTGACCCTGGGCAAGTCATTTAACCCTTATTGCCTAGCCCTTACCACTCTTCTGCCTTGAAACCAATACACAGTATTGATTCTAAGAAAGTAAGGAGTTTAAAAACAAACAGAGCAGAGAACAATGGCTTACAATGAACATATTCTCTTAAGGACTTGCTTCCCATTTAATCTCTAATCCAGTTATACTGACCTCCTTGCAGTTCTTCTTATATAACATCTTATTTTCTATCTCTGCGATTTTTCATTGACTGTCTCCCATGCTTGAGACTCTTTCCTTCTTCACTTCTGACTCTCAGCTCCTTGACTTTCTTCAAGACTCTCTTAAATTTGTTGTTACTCAGCTGTGTCCAGCTCTTTGTGATCTCATTTGGGGTTTTCTTGGCAGGAATGATTTGCCATTTCCTTCTGCAGCTCATTTTTACAAATGAGGAAACTGAGTCAAACAGGGTGAAGTGATTTGCCCAGAATCACACAGCTAGAAAGGGTCTGAAGCCATATTTAAACTAAGGAAGATGAGTCTTCCTGACTCCAGACCTGGCACTCCATCCACCTTACCGTGTAGCTTGTGCTCCCATTTATACTGAATACCTTTTGTATGCACACGGTCATTTCCTTGTGGTCTTCCACATTGGCATGTGAGCTCCTTGAGGTTAAGGGCCATGTTCTTGTCTTCATTAATATCTTCTCTTCTGGACACTGAATTGGCTGCACTAGGCCCCTAGTTAGTACAGAATAAATGATTACTGAATGTCTGACCAAGAAGTTCTACCACTAACTTCCGGTTTGGCTTTAGGGAAGTCTCTTCCTTTCTACATCTCAGTTTCCTTATCCATGAAGTGAGGAGGGGGATGGGGTCAGATTAGATCTCTAAAATGAATTTCGCTCAAAAATGATTCCATATGCCTAGAATTGAGATGCCGACTTAGTGCTGATTTTTACCAAGAAAGCCAGAGGACTCTCAAGTTGGCAGCCAATTAAACAGGACATTCAGACACTAGAAATTTGTTTCTAGGATGTTCAGTTGGTTAGCTACGTATATTTACATAACACTCAATGTAGCTATGGCCTATTATTTCATCCTTGGGAACAATTAGTTTCTCACTATTCTGTGACCACAAACTGAACCCCTAACCTTTACTTGTTGAATGATGGAGACAATGTAAGAGCATGTGGATGGGTCAATGCAAACCCATCTCCACTCCTGGAAACAAGAGCTCATAATGTGGCCCCCATCTATGAGAGGAACAGGAGAATCATATCATCTTATGATGTCAAGGATTCAGGTTAGGAAAACCTGAATTCAAATCCAGTCTCACATGCTTACTATCTTTAATAACCCTTGAGAACGCATGGCAAGTCACTTAACCTCCATCTGCCTCAGTTTCCTCAGTTATAAAATAGGGATAAATAGAATCTATTTCCCATGGTCGATGTGTAGATAGGTCAATACAAATCTATCTCCATTCCTGGAAACACAGTTCATAGTGTTCCTCCTATTAGTGAAGGAATCAGGAGAATTATGTCATCTTATTATGTCAAGGAGAGTATATTAGCCTACCTCTACCGCCCCCCCCCCCAAGTGTAGGAAATTGCTTGGACCAGATCCAAGGAATGAAATAACTTTTCACCAGGTCTCTCTTCCTCTTCCTAAAACATACATCACACAGGCCTGGCTACTTTTTGTGCCATTCTGGGCAGAGCGGGGTGTGAGAGTGGTCAGACCAGTAGGCTGTTTACACAGCTAACATGCTAAATGCTTTCTTGGCTAAAAAGAACAGAGAAAGAGTGTTTGTGGAGACATGGTAAATAAAGCAGCAACTTCACTCTGTGGTAGTCTGGCATAATAGATTAGTGCTATTATGGGTCCTCTAGTCCAGCTCTCTGTTTAACAGACAGAATTGAGATGACTCCCCCAAGTTCACCCATGGAGTAAGTCATGGAACCGTGATCAGAATCTCTGAACATTGTCCAGTTCCAGTGTTCTTTCCAGGATTTCATACAAAATAGGAAAGTAGAAAAAGAGAAGAGAATTGCAGAAGACTAGCTCATACTAAGGCTCATTTTAATCTTAGCTAAGTAATATGTTTTACAAAGCATCAAGCAATAGTTAATCGATGAATATTCATTGTGTTCCTATTATGTGCAGGGCACTATGGACTCAGAAACAAAATGATCATCTTTGACCTCAAGGAGCTTGTAGTCTATTAATACATATAAATATGCATACTACAAATTATATATTGAATAAACTATACAGTATAGAGAGGCTGATGTTTGTATACATACAATTGAATTTATTTGTCCCAATTAATGTTGTCCCCTTCAAAGTAATTACCTTGGGAAACTATGTGTTTATTTCAGCAATTGTTTGAAATATCTCTGGAAATATTTTATTTGATTTAGAGTCACATGCATTTGAATCATGGAAGGAAGGAAGGAAGGAAGGAAGGAAGGAAGGAAGAAAGAAAGAAAGAAAGAAAGAAAGAAAGAAAGAAAGAAAGAAAGAAAGAAAGAAAGAAAGAAAGAAAGAAAGAAAGAAAGAAAGAAAGAAAGAAAGAAAGAAAGAAAGAAAGAAAGAAAGAAAGAAAGAAAGAAAGAAAGAAAGAAAGAAAGAAAGGAAGGAAGGAAGGAAGGAAGGAAGGAAGGAAGGAAGGAAGGAAGGAAGGAAGGAAGGAAGGAAGGAAGGAAGGAAGGAAGGAGGGAAGGAAGAAAGAACAAAGGAAGGAGGGAAGGAAAGAAGGAAGGAAGGAAGAGAAAGAAAGACAGAAAGAAAGAAAAAGGAAGAAGAAAGAAATAAAGAAAGGAAGGAAGGAAGGGAGGAAGGGAGGAAGGAAGAAGAAAGAAAGGAAGGAAGAAGGAAAGAAGGAAGGAAGAAAGAGAAAGAAAGACAGAAAGAAAGAAAGAAAGGGAAGAAAGAAAGAAGAAAAAGGAAGAAGAAAGGAAGGAAGGAAGGGAGGGAGGAAGGAAGAAAAAAGAAAGGAAGGAAGAAGGAAAGAAGGAAGGAAGGAAGAAAGAGAAAGAAAGACAGACAGACGGAAAGAAAAAGAAAGAAAGAAAAAGGAAGAAGGAAAGAAGGAAGGAAAGAAGGAAGAAAGAGAAAGACAGAAAGAAAAAAAAAGAAAGAAAAAAGAGAAAGGAAGGAAGGAAGAAGGAAAAAAGGAAGGAAAGAAGAAAAAGGATATCAGTATTTAAGTGCCTGCTATATGCTAGGCACTGTGATAAGTGCCTCACAAATATTATCTCATTTGATCATCAACCCTGGAAGTAGGTGCTATTTATCCCCATTTTATAATTGAGGAAACCGAGGCAGATGGGTTAAGGGACTTATTCAGAGTTGTTAAGGTTTATAAAGCTAGTAAGTGCATGACTGGATTTGAATTCAGATCTTGTCTCCAGGCTCAGAGCTTTATCCAGTGCATCATGCACACACCCATACACACATACATGTGCACATGCCTACATGCACGCACACACACACACACACATGCAAGCACACACAACCAGGCTGGGATCTTCCCCTTTATACATCCAGGAGGTCCCCTTCTGAATATGACATAGAAGACAGACAAGTTTCTTGCTTGCCAGTTCTCTTCTGCCAGATAGATTCACTGCTGGACTGGGTCAAGAAGATGGACCTTCAAGATTGACTCCTCATCAGATTTGGTTACTGCTTTTACCAGCTCCAGTGGCTAAGGAAGCCCTTGATGACTCATCTGACCTTTTGAAACTCAATTTTAAATCTTCATCTGTTCCATCCCCAACATTCATTCAGCTAGGATCAAGGAAGAAACCCACAGACAAAAGAAGCAGCAGTGTTGTGGGTCCAAGGCAGGGTGGTGGCTGATGGGGAGATAACACTGCTGTTGCAATTGCTGTTACCTCTATCCCTCTCTGGAAGCCCACAGAATTTCTTTTTTCCTAACCCAAGAGCCACTAGGGAAAAGAGAGAGTAAGTTTGTCAAATGGAACCTTTTGTATACATACTCAGTTCTGGCTTGGCAGCCAATTCAAAGGCGTTTTCTAACTTCAAAGTAAACCATCAGGAAACAGAGCATACCTGTGCATGCAGAATTGGGGGAGGAAAGGGCATCTCTATCATATACTTCTAGAAGCAGTCACCAGGCCTCCCTATGGATTAGCAGCAGCAAATGGACCATATTACACATATTCTAAAGACTGAGCTCTCACGGATAATCTCCCCACTACACCTTTGGGGACGTAAGATTCTTTTATTTGCTGTTATTGTTCACTTGTTTCAGTCATGCCCATCTCTTTGTGAATCCATTTGGGTTTTCTTACCAAAGATACTAGAATAATTTGTCAATTCCTTCTCTAGCTCTTTTTAAAGATGAAGAACTGAGGCAAACAGTGTTAAATAAGTTGCCCAAAGTTACACAGCTAGTGTCTGAGGCCAGATTTGATTTCAGGAAGTTGAGTTTTCCTGACTCCAGGACTGACACTCTACTTATCCAAGATTCTCTTACAAGATGGAAGTGATCCAGCTAGGTAGTTTAGTGGATTGAAAGTCAGATGTAGAGACAAGAGGTCCTAAATCCAAATCTGGCCTTAAGACGTGTCCTGCCTGGGCAAGTGACTTAACACTCATTGCCTAGAGAAACTCATGAATTCTGTTTTAAGAGTTCACCTTCCCCCCCTCCCAGAAGGTGCAAACTGTGATTGGCCCCTGTGAAGAGGGGAGGGGACAAGAAGCCACTAAAAAAGGCCCTGAATTTCTGAGGCTAGGAAGAGTGGACTCCAACAAGGAAGTTGGCTTCAGAAGTCATCTTCAGCTCAAGCCATTGTCTTGACCTGCCTCTTAAAGGGAACTTGGGTGAGAGGATAGCTGGTTTTCCCTTCCTGTCTTCTGGAGATAGTTTAATTCTGGTTGAAGGTTAACAAATCCTGGCTGAGCCAAGCACTGGAACAATATTTAGTTAGATAGGTTAATGTCTTCTTTACCCTTTTGTATCCCTCTGCTTTTGTAAATAAAAGATTTATAATTTTCATATATTAAGCCAAACCATTAATTCTAACACTTAGACTAGCCCTTATCCTATTCTGCCTTGAAACCAAAAACACAGTCTTGATTCTAAGACTGAAGATATGTTTTTTTAAAGATGAAATAAGTAATAGTTTCCACCTTTCTGTGTCAGGGGAATACCAGAAACAAGAAATTTGGGTTTTGCTTCTAACTTTATCATTATTTTTCTGTAGTCCCTTGGTCAAGCTATTAGATTCTTTCTTCATGTCTCAGTTCTACCAGAAAAATGGATCTTTACACTTCATCAGTTTTATATGAGAAGTAATTTGGGGATGGGGAATTTTACTGATACAGGGAACTGTCAGTGATGAAACCCCCTCTTCCAGTGTAGATTGCCACTAACTTATATTCTTAGAAAGTTGCAAGGACATTGGAAAGTTAAGGAACTAACAAACAACTAATATGATCACACAACTAATAAATGTCAGTATCTCTCTTTGTGGTGGCAAAAAACTGCAAATTGAAGAGATGTCCATCAATTGGGAAAGGATAAACAAGTTGTGGCATATGATTGTGATGGAATACTACTGAGCCATAAAAATGATGAGTAAGTTAAATTAAAAAAAAAACATAGAAAGACATGAAATTATGAAGAGTGAAACGAGCAGAACTAAGAGAGCATTATATATAGCATCAGAAATATTATTTGAAGAAAGACTTGTACATGTTCACCTCCAGAGAACAAATAAGACATAGTTTATATATATATATAATCTGGCTGCTCTTGAAAGTTGGAAAAATGGCCACCTACATGGTATGATTTAAAGACAGAAAACCAGATAGATAAATACAGCATTTATTAAGGGTTTATTATGTGTCGGGCTCTGTGTGAAGATAGTATTAGATTACCCTAATCAAGAGGGCATAAAATCTGGCTCCCTATCAGGCATTAGGACACACTTGGCAGAGAGCTGTTATCTCCATACTGAGATTAAACAAGAGACAAAACTGTGGTGCCAGGGAAAGACATATAAAGAAAAGAATTGGTTATTACACTACCTCCTGGAAGAGAAGGGAGTATCTATGGTGTTCAGAGAGGATAGGTTAACCAATAGGCTTCAAGCCCATCAGTGAGTTAGGGGGATATCTACCCCAAGAATGTGAAGTTATCCCCCTGCAGAATGGGCAGATAAGACCAATTTATTCCAGTGGTCATGAAGGTGGCTGACACAAGCCTTGGGGAGTACTTGGAGCATAGTCAGAAATGGAAGGTCATATGGTCATACATAGCATCCTGGGCTGTCACCAGTCATCTTGACTTTTGTCTTGACACTGGATTTCCATGACTCTGGAAGAAAGAAAGAAGTTGATTACTTTATGCAGTTCTGCCTAATTTAAGTCTAATTCAACTGCAAGTCAATACATCACCCTATGATGTCATTGGTCCTCTTCAAAAACAAAGAATGAACAACAGAAGAGAAAGAGATGTTTTTCAAAGAGTGGACTTGTGGAAGATCAAGTCCAAGACAGGAAGTGATCTATCCAGAAACTCTGGTGAATAGAGCAAATTAGCACTAAATCTACTATCTTTGGAGAGGCAGCATGTTGTAGTAGATAGAGAACCATAATCAAGCTCCAAGCCAGGCAGACATGGGTTCATCACACCTCTGACAAATACTAGTTTTTGGCCTTTATGAAATCACTTAATTTCTCAGTTGCCTAGGCAACTTTTTTAAAGTTTCAAAGATGTTGAGGGACAGCTAGGTAGCACAGAAAATAGAGTGCCAGACCTGAAGTCAGGAGGATCTGGGTCCAAATCTGACCTCAGATATTTCCTAGTTGTGTGGCTCTGGGCAAGCCCCTTAACCCCAATTGCAATTGCCTAGCCCATGCTGCTCTTCTTTCTTGGAATTGATACTAAGACAGAAGGTTAGAGTTTTATAAAGAGGGAAGGGGAGAGAGAGAGAGAGAGAGAGAGAGAGAGAGAGAGAGAGAGAGAGAGAGAGAGAGAGAGAGAGAGAGAGAGAGACCCAGTTTGGTTTTTTTTTTTGGAAACAGTGACTCTTGTCACTAAAGGTTCTATTGTTTCACATATATAAACAGAGGCTATATAAGAATGTTGTTGTATGGGACTTCCGGTCAAGATGGCAGCTTAGAGAAAGCTAAAGTTCAGAGCTCCAGAAACCCTTCCTTACCGATCTCAAACTGAATGCTCCTAAGGCACCAAAATTCAAAACAAACAACAGAATAGACCCCGGGAACACTCCTCCTGGACTTGGATCAAAAGGTACAGCCCCCCAAAAGTCAGAACCCAAGATCACTCGGATCTAAGGGGTAGGCAAAAGGAAGGTCCCAGGACCCATCCCCCCCCCAACCCAGAGCGCTGAATCCGAGGCAGCAGCAGGAACCTCAGGGCAGGCAAAAGGGCCTCAGGGGCCGGCTATTCTGAAGGCCGCACCCTGAAAACAACCTGAGCCAGTTAAGGGGGAACCCAGACAGCAGGGAAACAGAGAGAGATGGGGGGGAGCCTGTAGCCCCCTGACCAGATCCTTCCATCTGAGTCTGCCCCAGGGCATACTCAGTCTGAGGTTAATCTTATCACCAGCCCTCAGAGCTCCTGGAAGCCACGAGCCCTCCCCCTCAGAGTGCAGGGTCATCTGAAACAACAGTAACCCTCAGGGCTGGCAAAAGGGCCTCGGGGACCTGAAGGCCGCACCCTGAAAACAACCTGAGCCAGTTGAGGGGGCACCCAGACAGCAGGGAAACAGAGAGAGACAGGAGGAGCCTGTAGCCCCCTGACCAGATCTTTCCATCTGAGTCTCAACTAAGGTCCCTGCCTCAGGGCATATTCAGTCTGAGGTTAATCCTATCACCAGCCCTTGGAGCTCCGGGAAGCCATGGCCCCTCCCCGTCAGAGTGCAGGCTCCTCTGGCCAGCAAAAGCATTGAAATACATCTGAGAGTGTCAAACCAGGCTCAGAGCATAGAAGTAAGGCAACAGAGAAACATTGGGAGGGAAGTGAGGAGGGTAGTAACACCAAAACACCGAAACACCAGCAATTCTGGACTTCCTGGGGAAGACAGACAATTTGCCTGGGACTAAAGGCACTGAACACCAGACAGAAAACAGAAGAGCCAGCCCCCCTCACTCAGATAGAGATGGCAATAAGCACAGAAGCACAAAAGCCTCAAAACAACAAGAAAAACAAGAAGGGGCAACTTCGGACACATTTTATGGAGCAAAAATACAAAATACAGAGGAGATAGAAGAGGAAACACAAGCAAATGCCCCAAAACCTTCCAAAGGAAATGGAAACTCTCCACAAACTTTTGAAGAATTTGAATCGAAAATGATCAAAAAGATGGAAGCCTTCTGGCAGGAAACGTGGGAATTAATGCAAAAGAATTTCACTCAACTACAAAACCGGTTTAACCAAACTGAAAAGGAAAACCAGGCTTTAAAGGTCAGAATTAGGCAACTGGAAGACAACGAGCAGGTAAAAGAGCAAGAATCAATAAAGCAAAGCCAAAAGATCAAGAAATTAGAAGAGAACATAAAATATCTCACTGACAAGGTGACAGACTTGGAAAATAGAGGAAGAAGAGATAATTTAAGAATAATTAGACTACCAGAAAATCCAGAAATAAACAGCAAACTCGACATGGTAATACAAGATATAATCAAAGAAAATTGCCCAGATATTCTAGAACAAGGGGGCAATACAGCCACTGAAAGAGCTCATAGAACACCCTCTACACTAAATCCCCAAAAGACAACTCCCAGGAATATAATTGCCAAATTCCAAAGCTTTCAAGCAAAAGAAAAAATCCTACAAGAAGCCAGAAAAAGACAATTTAGATATAAAGGAATGCCAATCAGGGTCACACAAGACCTTGCAAGTTCTACTCTGAATGATCGTAAGGCATGGAACATGATCTTCAGAAAGGCAAGAGAGCTGGGTCTCCAACCAAGAATCAGCTATCCAGCAAAAGTGACTATATACTTCCAAGGGAAAGTATGGGCATTTAACAAAATAGAAGACTTCCAACTTTTTGCAAAGAAAAGACCAGAGCTCTGTGGAAAGTTCGATATCGAAAAACAAAGAGCATGCAATACCTGAAAAGGGAAATATGATGGAAAGGGAAAAGGAGAAAATTGTTATCTTTTCATTTATTCAAACTCTCTTCTTTAAGGACTACATTTATATCAATCTATATATATTAATATATGGGAAATGTAATGTGTAAATAGGGAGAAAAGAAAAATCAAATATAATAATCTTTCTCACACAAAGATTCACATGGGAAGGGGAGGGGAAGAAAACTCCTATAAGAAGGAGAGGAAGAGAGTTTTTACTTAAACCTTACTCTCAGGGAAATCAACTCTGAGAGGGAAGAATATCCAGATCCATTGGGATCTTGAATTCTATCTTACCCAACAAGGGTAAGGAGAAGGGAAAACCAAGGGGGGAAGGAGGGGAGGGAAAACAAAAGGGGAGGGAAGGAGAGGGGGGAGGGGGAGGGAACAAAAAGGGAGGGGCTAGAAAGGGAAACATATCAAGGGAGGGGACAAGGGGGACTGATTTAAAGTAAATCACTGGATTAAAAGGTTAGAGCTAAAGAAGACAGGTTAGAATTAGGGAAGGATATCAAAATGCCAGAGAATTCACAAGTCACAATCATAACTTTGAACGTGAATGGGATGAACTCACCCATAAAACGTAGATGAATAGCAGAATGGATTAGAATCCAAAACCCTACCATATGTTGTCTTCAAGAAACACACATGAGGCAGGTAGACACCCACAAGGTCAGAATTAAAGGATGGAGTAGACCTTCTGGGCCTCAACTGATAGAAAGAAGGCAGGAGTTGCAATCATGATATCTGATAAAGCCAAAGCAAAAATAGACCTGATTAAAAGGGATAGGGAAGGTAATTATATTTTGTTAAAAGAGACTTTAGATAATGAGGAAATATCACTAATCAACATGTATGCACCAAATAATATAGCACCCAAATTTCTAATGGAGCAACTAGGAGAATTGAAGGAAGAAATAGACAGTAAAACAATATTAGTGGGAGATTTGAACCAACCATTATCAAATTTAGATAAATCAAATCAAAAAATAAATAAGAAAGAGGTAAAAGAAGTGAATGAAATCTTAGAAAAATTAGTTAATAGACATATGGAGAAAAATAAATAGGGACAAAAAGGAATACACCTTCTTCTCAGTACCACATAGCACATTCACAAAGATTGACCATACACTAGGTCACAGAAACATGGCATACAAATGCCAAAAAGCAGAAATAATAAATGTAGCCTTTTCAGATCACAAGGCAATAAAAATAATGATCAGTAACGGTACGTGGAAAACCAAATCAAAAATTAATTGGAAATTAAACAATATGATACTCCAAAACCGTTTAGTTAGAGAAGAAATCACAGAAACAATTAATAACTTCATCAAGGAAAATGACAAAGGCGAGACATCCTTTCAAACCTTTTGGGATGCAGCCAAAGCAGTAATCAGAGGTAAATTCATATCCCTGAGTGCATATATTAACAAACTAGGGAGAGCAGAAATCAATCAATTGGAAATGCAAATAAAAAAACTCGAAAGCGATCAAATTAAAAACCCCCAGCAGAAAACCAAACTAGAAATCCTAAAAATTAAAGGAGAAATTAATAAAATAGAAAGTGGTAGAACTATTGATTTAATAAATAAGACTAGAAGCTGGTACTTTGAAAAAACAAACAAAATAGACAAAGTACTGGTCAATCTAATTAAAAAAAGGAAAGAAGAAAAGCAAATGAATAGCATCAAAGATGAAGAGAGGGACATCACCTCTAATATGAAGAGGAAATCAAGGCAATCATTAAAAATTACTTTGCCCAATTATATGGCAAGAAATACAGCAATCTAGGCAATATGGATGAATATATATAAAAATACAAACTGCCTAGACTAATAGAAGAAGAAGTAGAATTCTTAAATAATCCCATATCAGAAAATGAAATCCAACAGGCCATCAAAGAACTCCCTAAGAAAAAATCCCCAGGGCCCGACGGATTCACAAGTGAATTCTATCAAACATTCAGAGAACAGTTAATCCCAATACTATACAAACTATTTGACATAATAAGCAAAGAGGGAGTTCTACCAAACTCCTTTTATGACACAAACATGGTACTGATTCCAAAACCAGGCAGATCAAAAACAGAGAAAGAAAATTATAGACCAATCTCCCTAATGAATATAGATGCAAAAATATTAAATAGGATACTAGCAAAAAGACTCCAGCAAGTGATCAGAAGGGTCATCCACCATGATCAAGTAGGATTTATACCAGGGATGCAGGGCTGGTTCAATATTAGGAAAACCATCCACATAATCAACCATATCAACAAGCAAACCAACAAAAATCACATGATTATTTCAATAGACGCAGAAAAAGCCTTTGATAAAATACAACACCCATTCCTATTGAAAACACTAGAAAGCATAGGAATAGGAGGGTCGTTCCTAAAAATAATCAACAGTATATATCTAAAACCATCAGCCAATATCATCTGCAATGGGGATAAACTAAATGTATTCCCAATAAGATCAGGAGTGAAACAAGGATGCCCATTATCACCTCCATTATTTAACATTGTACTAGAAACACTAGCAGTAGCAATTAGAGAAGAAAAAGAAATTGAAGGCATTAAAATAGGCAAGGAGGAGACCAAATTATCGCTCTTTGCAGATGACATGATGGTCTACTTAAAGAATCCTAGAGATTCAACCAAAAAGCTAATTGAAATAATCAACAATTTTAGCAAAGTTGCAGGATACAAAATAAACCTGCATAAGTCATCAGCATTTCTATACATCTCCAACATAGTTCAGCAGCAAAAACTAGAAAGAGAAATCCCATTCAAAATCACCTTAGACAAAATAAAATACCTAGGAATCTATCTCCCGAGAAAAACACAGGAACTATATGAACACAACTACAAAACATTCTCCACACAACTAAAACTAGACTTGAGCAATTGGAAAAACATTAACTGCTCATGGGTAGGATGAGCCAATATAGTAAAAATGACCATCCTCCCCAAACTTATCTATCTATTTAGTGCCATACCCATGGAACTTCCAAAAAATTTTTTTTACTGATTTAGAAAAAATCATAACAAAGTTCATTTGGAATAACAAAAGATCAAGGATATCCAGGGAAATAATGAAAAAAAAAAAAAAACAAAGGAAGGGGGCCTTGCAGTCCCAGATCTCAAACTATATTACAAAGCAGCAGTCATCAAAACAATTTGGTACTGGCTAAGAGACAGAAAGGAGGACCAGTGGAATAGACTTGGGGCAAGTGACCTCAGCAAGACAATATACGATAAACCCAAAGATCCCAGCTTTTGGGTCAAAAATCCACTATTCGATAAAAATTGCTGGGAAACCTGGAAGACAGTGTGGGAGAGAATAGGATTAGATCAACACCTCACACCCCACACCAAGATAAATTCAAAATGGGTTACTGACATGAACATAAGGAAGGAAACTATAAGTAAATTAGGTAAACACAGAATAGTATACATGTCAGACCTTTGGGAAGGGAAAGACTTTGAAACCAAGCAAGACATAGAAAGAGTCACAAAATGTAAAATAAATAATTTTGACTGAATCAAATTAAAAAGCTTTTGTACAAACAAAACCAATATAATTAAAATCAGAAGGAAAGCAACAAATTGGGAAGCAATCTTCATAAAAACCTCTGACAAAGGTTTAATTACTGAAATTTACAAAGAGCTAAATCAATTGTACAAAAAATCAAGCCATTCTCCAATTGATAAATGGGCAAGGGACATGAACAGGCAGTTTTAAGATAAAGAAATCAAAACTATTTTTAAGCACATGAAAAAGTGCTCTAAATCTCTTATAATCAGAGAGATGTAAATCAAAACAACTCTGAGGTATCACCTCACACCAAGAAGATTGGCTATCAATCAACAGCAACAGAAAGTAATGAATGCTGGAGGGGATGTGGCAAAGTCAGGACATTAATTCATTGCTGGTGGAGTTGTGAATTGATACAACCATTCTGGAGGGCAATTTGGAACTATGCCCAAAGGGCGATAAAAGACTGTCTGCCCTTTGATCCAGCCATAGCACTGCTGGGTTTGTACCCCAAAGAGATAATAAGGAAAAAGACTTGTACAAGAATATTCATAGCTGCGCTCTTTGTGGTGGCCAAAAATTGGAAAATGAGGGAATGCTCTTCAATTGGGGAATGGCTGAACAAATTGTGGTATATGTTGGTGATGGAATACTATTGTGCTCAAAGGAATAAAAAGGTGGAGGAATTCCATAGAGACTGGAACAACCTCCAGAAAGTGATGCAGAGCGAAAGGAGCAGAACCAGGAATACATTGTACACAGAGACTGATACACTGTGGTACAATCGAAGGTAATGGACTCCTCCACTAGGGCCAATGCAATGTCTCTGAACAATCTGCAGGGATCTAAAAAACACTATCCACAAGCTGAGGACAAACTGTGGGAGTAAAAACACTGATGAAAAGCAACTGCTTGACTACAGGGGCTGAGAGGAAATGACTGAGGAGAGACTCTAAATGAACACTCTAGTGCAAATACCAACAACATGGAAATGGGTTCGAACCAAGAACACATGTGAAACCCAGTGGAATTGTGCGCCGGCTATGGGAGAAGTGGTGGGAGGGGGACGGGGGGGAGGAAAAGATAATGATCAGTGTTTCCAATGAATAATGTTTGTAAATAACCAAATCAAATAATGTTTTAAAAAAAGAATGTTGTATAATTTAACATAAATCCATTTGGAGAGATTATCTAGTTTAATTAATTTTCATATCTTCACATGTTAGCTGAAAGTATGCAATAAACAATATTTGTTGTATATTAGAGACAAAGGCAGAAGGAGAGAAATGAGAGAGAGAATGAAAGTGAGAGAAGAGTGAGAGAGAGAAAGAGAGAGAGAGAAGGAGAGAGAGGGAGAGAGAGACAGAGAGAGACAGACAGACAGAGAGAGAGAGAGAGAGAGAGAGAGAGAGAGAGAGAGAGAGAGAGAGAGAGAGAGAGAGACCCAGTTTGGTTTTTTTTGGAAACAATTACTCTTGTCACTAAAGGTTCTATTGTTTCACATATATAAATAGAGGCTATATAAGAATGTTGTATAATTTAACATAAATCCATTTGGAGAGATTATCTAGTTTCATTCACATGTTAGCTGAAAGTATGCAATAAACAATATTTGTTGGGTATTAGAGACAAAGGCAGAAGGAGAGAAATAATGAGAGTGAGAGAGCGAGAGCAAGAGAGCGAGAGAGGGAAAGAGAGAGGGGGGGGAAAGAGAGAGAGAGAGAAAGAGGGAGGGAGGGAGGGAGAGAGAGAGAGAGAGAGAGGGAGGGAGAGAAAGAGAGAGAGAGAGAGAGAGAGAGAGAGAGAGAGAGAGAGAGAGAGAGAGAAAGAGAGAGAGAGAGAAAGAGAGAGAGAGAGAGAGAGAGAGAGAGAGAGAGAGAGAGAGAGAGAGAGAGAGAGAGAGAGAGAGAGAGAGAGAGAGGATTCTGTTCTGACTAGAACTGGTAGAGAGTTTCCTCACCTGTGAGTTCCCTACATTAACAGTCACAGAATCACATGTTCAGTCTGTATCTGTTTCTATCTGCAATCTTTGGACCATTTATGCTTGTGTTGGGGCTAGACTAGAGAGATTGATCATGGGAGTTGGGGAGTCTAGTATACTCAAAAAAGGCAGTAGTTGGGGTGGTAAAGAAAACTAAATTAAGTTTATTGGAATATTAGGAAAGGAGAAGGACCTGAAGTTTTGTCAATGATAGCAATATTTAAAGTAGGAAAAATGGTTGCTATGGACTAGTGGAAAATGGAAGGGTTGAAAGTGTCTATAGAGAACAAGGAATTTGCTAGTTCCTTCTGGCCCAGTGTTTCAAGAAATATGAGAGACAGAAATATTAAAATTCTGAGAGAAAGGAGTGTACTTGGGAGAAAGATGGTTTTTGGTGGGCACCAAAAGAGAGAAGAAATATGGTAATAAGTCTAGGATGGAGAAGAATTTAACAATGAAAGGTCCCATCGGGCCCAACGAAGAGAAAGGGAGGAGGAGAAGGACTGGAGAGGGCCAGGGATGAACTTATGGGGGGGGCAGGAGTATAGGCCCTGCCATACATACTCCTGGGCAATCCTGGGCAGATCCTGGGCAGTCCAAATGGCAAGGGTGCTCAGGTCAGATGGCAAATTAACAAGTAGTCTACCTCAACAGGAAAGTTGGCCCTGGAAGAGGAGTGTGACAGCTTTGGAACACTAGGAGGTGGCAGCCCAGGGCCAAGTGAGGAAGTGGGTCAATTAGTGGTGTGGAGGTGTGTATGTGTGTGTGTGTGTGTGTGTGTGTGTGTGTGTGCGCATGTGTGTGAGAATGACTATGTGTTGGCATTCTGTCTCATGATGAATTTGTCTCAGGGTTTATTTATAGAATCAGGAAGCTGATAGAGAAGAAAGGGCCCCGTGACATGGGCATCTACTCCTGGCATCTTAAAACTTGTCTTTGGAATAGAATGGCAGTACTTTTATGATAAAGAAAAGACAGTTCTGTCTCACCCACTGGGGAATAAACCTAAGGAAATAGTTATTCTAAGAGGTAGTCGAGATAAAAATTAGCTTCTAAAAGACGTCAGTTCTTGAATGACATTTGAGTCTGTACTATAGTAGCATATTATTGTGAAGGAATACTATTGTGCTATAAAAATGATGAGCAGGTTAATTTAATTTAATTTTAAAAACCCTTACCTTTTGTCTTAGAATTGATATTGGCTTCTAGGTAGAAGAACAGTAAGAGTTAGGCAAGTGGTATTGAATGACTTGCCCAAGGTCACATAGGTGGGAAGTATCTGAGGCCAGATTTGAACCCTGGGCTATCCTTCTGTAGGCCTGGCTCTTAATCCACCTCACTGCTCTGAGCAGGTTAATTTTTAAATATTTTACTTTTTCCTCAATTAACTGAAAAAAAACATTTTTAACCTTTTTTATTTTTTTAAAACCCTTACCTTCCACCTTAGAATCAATACTATGTATTGTTTCCAAGGCAGAAGAATGGTAAGGGCTAGGCAATGGGGGTTAAGTGCTACACAGCTAGGAAGTGTCTGAAGCCCAATTTGAACCCAGGAGCTCCTGTCTCTAGGCCTGGCTTTCAATCTACTGAACTACCCTGCTGCCCCTCTTTTTAACCTTTCAAAAAAAAAGTTTGAACCAAATTCTTACCCTTATTCCCTGGGACAGCAATCAATCTGATACAGATTTTATAGCGTAATAGTATATATATCTTTCCACATGAGTCATTTTGTGAGAGAACACGAACAAACAAAAGAAAGATGAAGACATAAAGTGAAGTATAGTATGTCTCAATCTGCATTCAGGCTTCAGCAGTTCTTTCTGTGGAGGTGGATGACATTTTTCATGGCGAATCCTTGAGGATTGTCTTGGATCACTGGATTGCTAGGAATAGTTGTCATTCCTAAATGTTCATTCTATAATATTGCCATTACTATGTACTGTGTTCTCCTGATTCTGCCCATTTCAATTGGAATCAGTTCATGTAGGTCTTTCTGAAATCATCCCCATCATTTCTTCTAGCACAACAGTCTTCCATTACAATCATATATCTCAACTAGTTCAGCCATTCCCCAATGGATGGATGGACATCCCTTCAATTTCCAATTCTTTGCTACCATAAAAGGAAGTGCTGTATATATTTTTGTACAAACAGATCCTTTTCTCTTTTTAAAAATCTCTTTGAGATACAGACCTAGAAATGGTTGCTGGATCAAAGGGTATGTACACTTTGGGCACAGTTCCAAATTGCTCTCCAAGAACGGTTGGATCAGTTCACTACTCAACCAGCAGTGAATTAGTGTCCCAACATGAGCAAGTTATTTTTTAAAAACATTGGAAGACCTGTATGAAATTGTGAAAAGGGAAAGGAGCAGAATCAAGAAAATATTATATGTAGCAACCGAAATAATTTTTGAAAAATCTGTATGTCCATCTCCAGAGAAAGAACTGATAAATAGAAACAAGTAAGACATAGTTTTATATATGCATGAATCTTTCTGTTAAATGATGCCTTCTCTAGTGTGGGGAAAGAAGGGTGGGAAATACCTGGGAACTTTAATCGAACAAACAAATTTTAAAAAGAAAAGACCCTGAGCTTGATATTAGGAAACCTGGGTTTAGAACTTGGCTTTTGTACTTCCTACCTGTGGGACTCTGGGGAAATCACCACCCTTCTCTGCCTATCAGTTTCTTCAACTGTAAAATGAGAACAGATTAACTAATTGCTGAATTCCTTTCCCATTCTAAATCTATGTTTTTTAAATCATTTTTAATTATAAAGATACTTTATTTTATGAAGTCCATGTAATAACAAATTTTTCTGAAGTTACATGGTCCAAATTGTCTCCCTACCTCGCTTCCCTCTGCATTCCTCGAGCTGGCAAGCTATTTAATCTGAGTTATGTGTGTATTGTCATGCAAAACATATTTCCATAGTGTTTATTTTTGCAAGAGAATAATAAGATTTTATTATCTAATGAGATTTTGAATATCAACCTTTTATTACAAATGTAGTACAGAATTTATTTGCTTATTTGAGGGGATTAGCCTTGTGATTGCATCCATATAGGGAAATCCGGGTGAGCAAATTCTCTTTATCACTGAACATTAACAATTGTTCTGCAACTCAGTTTTAGAGGTATACTTGGAGGTCCTGGCAGGCTAAATGCCTTGCCCAAGGTCATGTAACTAACATATGTTGGAGGAGAAACTTGAATCCAGATCATCCTGATTGTCTCTGCATCACATCAACCTCTTCACATGAAGAGATGCCATTTTAGCCCTGTTTGTTTCATTGGTGTGGGTGCCATTTGTGTGCCAGCTTCTATGGCAGTGCTAGCTATACAAATGTCAGCGGCTACTAGTGTGAGAAAAGCCATTGGCAAACCTTCAAGAGCTGCAGCCATTGTTATTGTTATGGGCTACTTTGGTTATATTATGGATGGACAAGCCTCTGAGGTTGATGTCAAGGAGGACAGCTGTGACATTCTATGTATCGTCCCTATGAGCTGCTTGCCGGTCAAAAGAGAATTAATTCAATTTTGAAAGCTCCACACCAGGGACTGCCCAAAAGGTTGATGTTGGGGAAGCTTAGGTTGATGAGTTCTTAGAGAGGAAGAAACATACTTTGATCTCCTCTGCGCCAATCAGGTTTCACAGGTTTTCCTTACATTCAAGATTAATAAACGGCATCAAGGGGTTGTAGGTTTTACATCAAAGCAACAGGTCAGTTCCATTAAAAAAAGAAAATTTAATAAATGAAGAAAAAGTAGCCAGTAAACTAAGGGTCATGGTGCTTGTTTGGATTTATTAATTACATGGAGACAGTGTGGGATGGTGGATAGAGTACTGACATCTGTACCAGGTAGACAAAGATTCAACACAATTGTCCCTGCCCTCAAGAAGCTTACATTCAACCAAGAAGATACAACATGTATAAAATAAACAAATACAGAAAATTGGAGTTGTTAAGATCTGAGTTCTACAAAGAAAAATATATATAAGAAAAAGAAAACATATAAGAATTATATAATAAATTATATGTAAAATATATAAATACAATAAAATTTTATATAAAAATTATATGATACATAAAATATAAGAAAAATAACATTATTTTTTGTATGAGTACATGATTTGAGGTCCTGGTTTTAAAAGATTGCCCTATTGCAAAAATGAATAATATGGAAATAGGTATAAGTGATCCCATTTTTATAACCCAGTGGAAGCACTTATTGGGTCTGGGAGGGGTTAGGGAAGAGGGAAGGGGAAGAAAATAAAATAGGAAAACATGGAAATATATTTTAAAAATTAAAAAAAAAAAATTAAGATCTGAGTTCTAATTCCAGCCTTACCACCTATTAGTTATGTGACCTTGTCCAAGTTATATTATATAACTGAGCCTCAATTTGCTCACTTGTAAAATGGGATAATATTTGTCTCTGTGTAGATCACAGAGTTGTGAGAAACAAATGAAAGCATTTTTTAAAGTATTAAAAAGCTTTGTGGAAATAGGCCAGATCATTAGTTTGGGGGGTTAGAGCGGGTGTCTGTGGATGAGAAGAGTCAGGGGAGAGGACCCTAAAAGGTAATTGGGTATAGGATTCCAGAGGCTGGAATGCTAAAGGTATCCTCTTCATAATGCTAACAAGTAGAACACAAAGATCATTTTCTGAGTGTACGGTAGTAGTTGGGAAGGACCAAGAAGCACCAGCTATCCCATATGGAGCACATGTGGAGACTGGTGTTGTTTTTCTTCCCAGAGTTGCCTTTCATTGCTTTTGGGTTGTTGCCTCCTAGACTTACACACAGTAGGACATACTAGTTTATGAGGAATTTACCCTGAGGCTTGTGCTTTGGAGGGAAGAGGAGAGAGATGAGCAAGGAGGGTCAGTGAATCGGAATCACAGATTAATAATCTTTGAGATCAGTTTACACCTGACCAGGAGTCTCTCCAAACAACCCTGTTTCTGCCTGAAGCTCTTCAGTGGCCAGAACTCCTCGTAATCCCCAGGACAGCCATTTCATTTTGGGACAGCTCAACTTCTTAATTTTTTCCTTATGTTAAGCACAAATCTCCATCTCTGTAGTATATGCCTAATATTTCTATTTCTGCTGACTGGGGCTGAGCAAAACTAAGTCTAATCTAGCTTCTACAAAAGAGCTTTTCAAAAACTTAGAGGCGACTCTCATGTCTACGTTAATATTCTCTACTTGATCTCTCTACCATAAACAACCCCAGCTTTTTCATTTGATTCTTTTTTTAAAAACCCTTACCTTCAGTCTTGGAGTCAACACAGTGAATTGGTTCCAAGGCAGAAGAGTGGTAAAGGCTAGGCAATTGGGGTTAAATGACTTGCCCAGGGTCACACAGCTGGAAAGTGTCTGAGGCCAAATCTGAACCCAGGACCCTCTCTTCTCCAGACCCAGTGCTGCATCCACTGAGCCATCTTCTTCATGCCCCTTGATTTTCATAGGACATGGGTTCACCTACTTCTGGATGTGCTCCATTTTGACAACATAGTTCCTAAAACTTCCTAGAGTTAAACATCCTGCTCCAGAAGACATTTGACCAGGGTAGAGTAGAAGACTAACATCGCCCTCATTCTACTTACTACATTTCTCTTTGATGAAGACTAAAATTGATTGATCTTTTCTATTTCCCAGGGCTTATTGTTGACTCTCACACAAAATAGTGCAGAAGTATACTTCCTTCATCTTGTCTTTATGTGAATGATCTTTTAAACATAAGTCCAGGACCTTACCCTGGTTCCAATTAAATTTCTTTTGTTAGGTTTTTTTGAATGCTGATTCTGCTATCCAATGTGTTAACTATTTCTTTTGCTTTGGGATGGATGCAAACTTAAAAAAGAATTGTACAAACAACCTCTGACAATTGTTTTTTGATAATTTAGAATACAAGTTCTCTCCCTTTCCATCCTCCCCTGACAAGACGATGGATAGTCTCATATAGATTATATCCATACTTTCACGTAATCCATAGTTCTCTTGTCATGATAGCAGTCACATCTTATGCCTAGAATAGAAATCTCATGAAGGAAATACAGAGGAGGATGGCATGCTTTGATCCAACAATTCCTACTCTGGCTGTGGATAGCACTTTCATCACAAGTCCCTTGTGGTTATCTCTGAGACTTGTTCTTTTGTTAATGGTTTAGTCCTTCACTGGTAATCATTGTGTAATATTTCTGCTACATTTTTCTCCGGCTTCTGCTCACTTCACTCTGCATTAGTTCCAATCAGTCTTTCCAGGTTTTTCTGAAATATGCAAATTTGGTAAGTGTGCCGTCTTTACTTTCATCCAAATCTTCGATTCAGGGCAAATAAACATTTCTTGCATGTCTTTGACCGGCAAGGCACATGATATGCATTGAAGATACAAAGGCAAAAGTGCAAACTATGCTTACCACAGTATAGCCAATAGGCTGAATGGAATGAAGTGATATTTAATGGGGAATAAGGATAAATGTAAAGTTCTAGTAGGGTCAGATTCACTGAGTTTACATTGTACTGGATAAGAATTTAAGACAAATGTTAAATTGAAGGAAATGACTGACCACCTGATATTGAAAGAAAAGACAAAGTTCAGATAATTTAATCAAGAATGATTTCATTTTCCTTAAATGTTCAAGGATACTTTTCTGGATCTCTGTTATAGTGCCTGCTATTACTACATTTATCTCGTATTGTTTGATCCTAGATTCCAGGAGATCATAACTCCTGGGGTGGAACCCTCTTTTGCCAAAGTAGAGTCTAATAGAGTTACCTGAGTTACTGAGATAAGTTAAGTGACTTACCCAGAGTAACATAGCTGATTGGAGTCAGAAGTAGAATCTGGATCTCCATCTTTCTGACTTTGACGTTATCTCAATTCATCTACTATACCATACAGTCTGTCAATATACTCCCTTACCCTTCAGTATTTTTCTGCAAAGCATCTGGTGGGTATGATTTCCCAGGCCATTTAAGAGCCCAAATCTTTTTTATACCACCACTCATTTATCCATAGTTCAAATAAAGTAAACTAGTTGGGAAATAATGTATTTGTCTGAGATGTGAACATTCACAAGACAACTTATGACATTTCACAGTTCGTCTACAAGGAAATCAGGATCAGAGACTATGCCTCTACTTTTCCCTACTGACTTCTACAGGAAGTCACTGTCACTGAATAGAAATTTACCACAGTTATGGTGGTCATTGGAACTCTGCCAGAAGGCTCTGTATGGCCACTCCCTTCTCCAAGTGCCCTTCCATCTTATATTTCTCCCTTATTTTCTCTAGCAATTATGGTGTGGGCTCTGTTGGTCAGGACAAGTTGTGGAGCAGGCCCTTTGCCTCTCCTGAGGCTCTTTTATAAATGACTTGGATCCTGCTGACCCTAGAGTCTTTCTGAGGGCAGGGTTGTATTCTCTGTGCTCCACAAAACACTTGTCTCCTTTGATTTAAGCCACTGTTCTTTCCAGGGAAATTTAATTTTCAAATAAAAAACATGTTTTTCTAACTAAAGGGAAGCTTGTGATTGTGCCAACAAATATTTGGTTTTGAAAGTAATTCTTCATCAGCTTCAAAGATCAACCGAGTAATAAAATTTGTTTTTAGGACAAAGGACAAAACATGATACCCAGATGCCCAGAGTGTGTGCTTGGCCCTCATTCTGTGTTCCTGTCTGCCCCAAAACTTGGCAAGTGGAACTGAAAGTTTGACAATTTTCACATATTTTCCAATCTGAAGGGCAAGGTAGGGCTGGGTGGTGGGAGCTTGTCCATATAAATTGGGAGGGACTAAAACAAATATCGTGGCTGTCTGTGTCTCCACACACAAACCAGTTTGCAAAATAAAACCACATTGGGATTCAATCCAACAACTAGCTACTTTGAAAACAATGGGGCTAATAACCAGTTGGGAAGAATTGAGATGTTGTTGTTTTGTGCTTTTTTTCCCCCCTAAACTGATTTGTGCCCAAAGTAACAGTTGAGCCAAGGTCAAGGCATTCATTCATTGGTCATGGACAGGCTTTCAAAATGGCTCCCAATTTGTCTTAATGTCCACAACTGACTTTGGGCCTTCCCTATAGTGCACTTCTATCTTAATATGTAGCCCCATATTAGGACCATAAAGAGAATGATTTCTTGGTATTAAGATGAGTGCATTTATAAAAAGCAATATTTTTAAATATCTTTATTTTCCCCCTACTACATGCTATTCCATAATAAAATCCCCACCTTGCCTAACTCTAGTTTCAGACCTAAAACCCAGTAGTGTACTCTTTAGACAGGATAATTTATTTCCTGCAATGTGACTTGAAAGAGATATGATTTCCTATCCTATAAACTCCATATTCTTTCTTTCTTTGTTTCTTTCTTTCTCTTTCTTTCTTTCTCTCTTTTTGTTCCTTCCTTCCTTCCTTCCTTCCTTCCTTCCTTCCTTCCTTCCTTCCTTCCTTCCTTCCTTCCTTCCTTCCGTTCTTCCTTTCTTTCTTCCTTTCTTCCTTTCTTTCTTTCTTCCTTTCTTCCTTTCTTTCTTTCTTTCTTTCTTCCTTTCTTCCTTTCTTCCTTCCTTTCTTTCTTTCTTTCTTTCTTTCTTTCTTTCTTTCTTTCTTTCTTTCTTTCTTTCTTTCTTTCTTTCTTTCTTTCTTTCTTTCTTTCTTTCTTTCTTTCTTTCTTTCTTTCTTTCTTTCTTTCTTTCTTTCTTTCTTTCTTTCTTTCTTTCTTTCTTTCTTTCTTTCTTTCTTTCTTTCTTTCTCCCTTACCTCCTGTCTTAGTATCAATTCCAAGACAGAGGAGCAGCAAGGGCTAGGCAATCAAGGTTAAGTGACTTGTCCAGTGTCACACAGTCAAAAAGTATATGAGATCAAATTTGAACCCAGGTCCTTCTGACTCCAGGTTGGCATTCTATCCATTATGCTACTAGATAGCCTCTTAACTCCATTTTCTAAAGAGGATAAGTACCTAATCTAGAGTCTTGTTTTTAAAACCCTCTGCATTTGTACATCACTTTCAGAACAACTTCAGCTGTATTATTTCACAATAACTTGTGAGGGAGATCTATTCGGTATTATTATCCTTCTCAATGAAGAGAGAGACTGAGACATGGAGAAAGTAAGACACTAATTTCAGTTAATCAAAAGGTAGGTCAACAATTACTTAAGAAGTGCCTTTATTATTGTTTGTTGTCCTTTGTTTTTGTTTTTAAAACTGTAGCCTTCTGTCTTACAATGAATACTGTGTATTGGTTCCAAGATGGAAGAATGGTAAGGGCTAGGCAATGGGGCCCAAGTGACTTGCCCAGAGTCTCATAGGTAGAATGTGTTTGAAGCCAGACTTAAACTTAGGACCTCTTATTTCTAGGCCTGGCTCTCAATCCACTGAGCCACCTAACTTCCCCCTTACCCTTTGTTTTTGAAGAAGACCATGGACATCATGGGCTGGTGTCCTGACCTGGGCACAAATTGGATTTAAGTGAAGCAGTTGCATGGTCATCAACCTCACTCTCTCTTTCAGAGTCATCAAGGTCCAATGGCAAGACAAAAGACAAGGCAATTAGTTATAGCCTGGGATGCAGTAGATGACTTTGGCATCTTTGATGTCTGCCCAAGCTCTAAGTACTCCATAGCACCTGCTTCAGGGACCTTCATGGACTTTGGTATGAATTGTTCTCATCTACCCATTCCACTGGGGAAAGTCTTCACAGGCTTGGGGTAGACATCCCTCTAACCCACCAACAAGTTTGAGACCTATAGATTACCTTTGACCTGGTTTAGTCCCCACTCACCAATTTTATCAGAGTAAGGCCACTGCACATGCAAAAGATTCTTGGAGCCACAGGTGAGAGCTGGGCAAAAAGTAGATGCCAAGGAGCCCTGAAAAAGACTCACAAGTCCTCACACCAGGGCTGCTAGTCCTCCTGGAAGGCTCCATATACCCTCCATGCTATGTGCCCACCATATTAAGTGCTGGGAGGTCACAGAAAAGCAAAAATGCAGTCCTTGCCCTTAAAACCCAGTGTTCTAGTGGAATAATTGTTAGGTACATATGAAGAATTTGTTAGGTACATAGATAATCTATACAGAGTACATGGAGGTAATCTGAAAGAGAAAAGCACTACTTGTTTGGGGGACCAGAAAAGACTTCTTGCAAATGGTGGGATAGGAATCGATTACTGAAGAAAGTTAGGGAACTAAGAGGCAAAGCATTCCAGGCACACAGAATGGGAGATGAAGTGACATGTTCAAGAAAATGCAAGTACAAGGGCAACTAAGGGGATCAGTGGAATGAAAGCCAGGACTAAAGACAAGAGGTCCTAGGTTTAAATCTGGCCTCAGATATGTCCCAGTTATGTGACCCTGGGCAAGTCACTTACCCCAATTGCTTAGCCCTTACCATTCATCTGCCTTGGAACCAACACATAGGACTGATTCTAAGAACAAATGTAAGAGGTTAAAAAAGAAAAGATTTATAAAGTATTCTCTTCACAAGTTCATGTTCCAACCCCTTATTTTCTAGCACTGCTGGAAGCATTGTCTTGAGCAGACACAGGCCACATCCCATGATGGCCCTGGTTGAATGATGAGTCAGAAATTCTTCCACAGAACTAGTGAATATTTTTAGTGCTGTGGAGGTAGAAAAATTACCATGCAGTCATGCCACTAACCCCAATTCTAGCCAACAGGATGCATTTGTTGTCTAAGACAGCTATGTTGGACAACATTGGGAGCTGCTAAGGAGGAGGGAGCATCTAAATAACTCAATGTATTGAAATCCTGGCCTAGAGATGGGAGGTCTTGGGTTCAATTCTGGCCTCAGACACTTTCTAGCTATGTGGGGCAAGTCACTTAACTCTAATGTCTATCCCTTACCAGTCTTCTTCTGCCTTGGAACCAATACGAAAGAAAGAAAGAAAGAAAGAAAGAAAGAAAGAAAGAAAGAAAGAAAGAAAGAAAGAAAGAAAGAAAGAAAGAAAGAAAGAAAGAAAGAAAGAAAGAAAGAAAGAAAGAAAGAAAGAAAGAAAGAAAGAAAGAAAGGAAGAGGAAGGAAGGAAGGAAGGAAGGAAGGAAGGAAGGAAGGAAGGAAGGAAGGAAGGAAGGAAGGAAGGAAGGAAGGAAGGAAGGAAGGAAGAGAAAGGGAGGAAGGAAGGAAGGAAGGAAGGAAGGAAGGAAGGAAGGAAGGAAGGAAGGAAGGAAGGAAGGAAGGAAGGAAGGAAGGAAGGAAGGAAGGAAAGAAAGAAAGAAGGAAGGAAGGAAGGAAAGAAGAAAGGAAGAAACTGCAAGTAGGCCAGTCTAGCTACATCACAGAATGTGCAAAAGGGTTTAGGGCAAAAGATGTCTGAAAAGGTAGGAAGGAGCCAAGGGATGAGGAACATTAATTGCCAAATAGAGAACTTTATATCTGATCTTGTAGATTGTAAGAAGCCAAGATCTTGGAGATCTTAGAGGGAGTGACATGGTGAAACTGATGCTTTAGAATAATGATTCTAAAACTTTATGATATCATGACCTCTTTATATTTTTAAAAAAACATTGAGGGCCCCTAAAGAGATCCTGCTTATATGGGTTATATCTTATCAATACTTACCAAGTTAGAAATTAAAATATCTTAGTATTATTGTGAAAATTGTTTTGATTTCACAGATTTCCTGAAAGGATCTTGAGAACCATCAGGGGGTCCCCAGATCACACCATGAGAATGATTGCTTTAGAGAAACATTTTGGCAGTTTAATGGAGCATGGATTAGAGTGAAGAAAGACTTGAGAGACAGAGACCAATTAGAAGGCTATTGCAATAATCCAGTTGAAAAGTGATGAGGGCCTGAATTTAGGGCTGTGGCATATGAATAGAAAGAAGCATATATAAAAGATATCATGAAGATGGAAATGGCAAGATTTGTCAATGGACTGGATAAGTGGGATTAGTGTGAGTAAAGAGGACATTAAGAATATGAGGTTGTGGGCGGCTATGGGAAGAGGTGAAGGGAGGGAAGGGAGGGAAATAATATGATTCTTTTAACCAAGAAATAATGTTCTAAATTTACTAAATAAATTAAAAAAAAAAGAATATGAGGAGACACAAAACATGAGGAGTCACCATTTGATGGGGTAATGGCACCTTCAAAAATAATAGGGAAAACACAAGGTTACTATAATTATTTACATCTGTGTGTTATATATCTGTTCTGTTCCACAGATTTACTTTTCTATGTCTTAGTCAGTACTTGATCATTTTGATCATTACTATTACTTTATAATATAGTTCGAAATCTTATACTATTAAAACTCCTCCTTTTATATTTATTAATTCCTTTGATATTCTTGACTTTTTGTTTTTCCAAATGTATTTTGTTATTATTTTTAGGTCAATAAAATAATTTTTAGTAATTTCTAGGTTCTCCTCTACCCACCTTTCTCCAGGGGAGACTTTGATGCCTGCCAGGAATATAGCACAAGGTTGAACACTCTGCTTTTTTTCAGACAGGTGGGATGCTAAGATGGAATTATTTTTATCTATTTACTCCCCTAGACTAAATATTGTTATTCTAGGGCAGCATTAGTGAAGACATGGCACTGCACAACTGGCACTGGGGCAGGGGGAGGTTGGTCCTTCTCACATCTCCTCAGCACTTGAGGACATTTTTTTTGCATGCCCAACTCTTCTGTGAAGCCAGCCAAAGGGAGCACTTCCTCCCTCAGCTCTTGCTGGTAATGCAGGGGCTCACAGACAGCTCAAATTTGCCCTCTGGACACTCAAACTTGGAAAAAGTTTGTCAATGCTGGTGTAGGGGAAATAATTTTTAGGTTCAAGTCACTCTTCTGCTCTCTCTTCCATAACAGGAAAGGTGTTTCCAAAAGCTACATAGCTAGGCCCTATCTCCCTTTAACCAAATGCCAGCCACACAAGTTTACATATACAAATGGCTAATAAACTCATTTATCCAAATTGAAAGCCAGCAGAATTCAGAAATCTTATGCGAATGAACACATACCAGACAATCCGATGGGAGCAAAATTTTTGCACTTGACCAAGAGAGAGTTCCAGTTACATAAGGATAGGGGATACCTGGGAGTATTTGTAGACACCAAGTGTAAACCTTAAAATTTCTTAGACTTATAAATGTTGGAAATTTCACCATTGGGAAATTTCATACTTGAAAAATTTCCTATTGATAATGGGAACTCTATTGGAATGTGAACCCCATTGGCATGGGAGGTTCCTCCTCCTCCCTACTTAAGACTACTTTAGGACAGAAACATTTTGCTGAACAATGGAAAGGGCTTTGACCTATGCTTAAGCATAGAACAGGAAGTTCTTTGAGTCATGATTGATTTTAGAATTGATACAATAGAGATACTTGGAATGACAGAACCAGGTCTTGGAAAATACAATTTCCACCCCACTCAGTCCTAACAGGATTTAGGAAGGGCTGCAGCAAAGGATCAAGATTTAATTATTGAGAATATGACCTTCAACAGACATGTGCAAAGCCACAGACCTCTGGGCGGTCCTGGGTTAAGCTAGAGCCACCATTGGCACAGGGAAGACATGGACAGTGATTGGTAGATGTGAGAACTGAAGGGAGGGAACTTGGATGGTTTCCCTAAAGATAGAGGGGTCTGAGGACTGAGGGGGGTTGGTTGGAGAGGTTTTTGGTCTGAGAGGTGGTGCTTTGAGAGTTGGCTCGGAAGGAAGCTTGAGGTGGAGGCCCCTGAGACTGTTTCTCCATTTTGGTCATGTGAGTGATAGGGACTGATCTCTTTTCTTTGCCTCAGCTATCTAAGGGCTTGGGCCTTTTGGCCCAGCCTAAACAGAAGGGGTATTTAAGCCCTATTCCCTTCTCTCCCCTTTCTCTCTCTCTCTCTCTCTCTATCTCTAATTCCTTCCTTCCTCCTGTTTGTAATTAAACTCTATAAAAGGTTGACGGCTGACTTGAGTTTTCATTTAGGAATTACATAGCTGAATTCCTTGGCGACCTTAAATTAATATATATCAGTCTTTTAAAGTGATTTCCTTGTCACACAAGGAAGGTGCAAGAGATGAAAGTTCACTCCAAAGTTCTATACTTGTTTGTCCTCAAACAACAGTGTCAAGACAAGAGAGCACCACAGAACACTGGCCTACTAGTGGCTAGAGCCACTAGGGCATGACACAAGGTTATCTCCAAAGTATCTCCAGGTCTCAAGCCTCTACATGAACCCATGGGTTCCCACAATAGGACCCTGCTTTTTTTTTCACAGGGACATAAGTAAGAGGAAACCCTAATCTGGACTAATGACTAGTAGGAAGGTGGTGAATCACCCACAGATGCAAGAGAAAGAGTTTTGGGGTGCTTTGGTTCTGCCAAACTCTCTCTTTCTAACCATTCTGGAGCACCATTTGGATTCCAAATAACTTCGTTGAATTGATATTCTTTGTTCATTGAAGTTCATTGAGTGGGAGCCATCTGCTGGTTTTAATAGCTACCTCTCTGAGGATGAATGGGGAGGTCTTTGTTCACTTGGCTGTCCTGTGAGACCAGCTCCTGTGATGCTTAGCACTGCTAGGCGTGGCCATGTGGGCATTTTCTATTCCTGTTGCACCAGCTACTCAGGAGCATTGGCAAACTCTATGCTGGAGATGCCAAAGGTAGTGTTCAGACCAATTTCCAGGGGCCCCAGAAAGATTGCTGCTACTCTTCTGTATTCCCATAAGTTTTAAAAGAACTGACTTCAAAGGCAAAAGTATTGTGTCAAATTCTGTCTCTGATGCATGTCATCTGCATGTCCCTGGGCAAGTCATACAACTTCCCTGAGCCATAGTTTCCTCATCTGTAAAATAACTGGCTGAACTAAATGACTTCTGAGACTTCTTTCTGGTCTAGATCTGTGATCTTATGGTCTAATTGTAAAGGGTGAATGCCCATCACCACCACCATGCCTCCAGGATTGCTATGTTTACATTCATTCTTGACTCACGCATTCCAACCTTTGTGAACAAAGATTTAGGACATTAATCTGCTGAATGACAAGAAAGTAATAATTAGAACTTGAATGTCCCTCCCTTTTGAAATGATACTAACTTCTGATTTTTCTCTAATAATTCTAACAAATAATTTTCTAAAAAAATTAAATGAAATTCATTTACATTTATTAAAATAAAAATTTAACTAATCTTCAAAAAAATAATAATTTTCTAACTTTCTAATGCATCCACAGAAGGGAGATTTGGAAAGAATGACCTTGCTTTTATTTATTTTTTAAACCCTTATCTTCCACCTTACAATCAATACTGTATACTGGTTTCAAGGCAGAAGAGCAATAAGGGCCAGGCAATGGTGATTAAGTGACTTGCCCAGGGTCACACAGCTAGGAAGTGTCTGAGACCATATTTGAACCCTGAACCTCCCATCTCTAAGCCTGGCTCTTAATCCGCTGAACCATCTAGTTGTCTGCTTGCCTGTCCCTTATCACTCTTCTGCCTTGAAGCCAATACACAGTATTGATTCCAAGACAGAAACTAAGGGTTTAAAAAAATAAAAGACAGCATGATTTGGTACAGGAGCCAGGAAATTGTGGGCCAAAGGACTGATGGCCTCTGCTTGTATTTGTACAATCTCCAAGCTAAGAATGGTCTTTACATCTTAAATAAAGTAAAATTTTTTTAACAAATAAAAGCCATCCTTAGCTCAAGCCCATTTTTCAGATGGAGGGCTAGATGTGACCTATAGACCATAATTTACTCACATTTGCTATAGTGATGAAATGTTAGACTTGAGGTTGAGTAGACCTGGTTCCAAATCCTACTCTAGCACTTACAAGCTATGTGACTCTTCACAAAACACTTGATTTCTTTGCACCTCCATTTTCTTATCTTTAAAATGAGAAAGTTCAAATCAATGGCTTCTAAAGTCCCCTTCAGCTCTAAATTTATGCTCCTAAGATCTATAGGTAATGTCCAAGTATGATTCCTAGTCAGAGCATCATCATTTACATTAAGTCTCCCCTTTGCAAATATTTTGCTACCCCTAATCTCTTTCTCCCACAAGCTTTTCTTTCCTTTTTTTGTTCCCATTTATTCTTATTTTTAAAAAATATACAATGTAATTTGTAGCATAACAATAACATAATACATATGATTTGTTATACATACATAAATAAATTATAATAAATATGCTTATCCAAGAGAGACAAATTCTCACATTAACTATGTCCAAAAATCCATGCCTCAATTTCCCCCTTTCCCTTTCCCTCCCATTGCTCAAGAAGGCAGGTTATATGATATAGAGCTACATATTTCCCTGTTTGTTATGCAAGACACATATTGCTTATACTATAGAAAATTTCATGGAGGAAATAAAGTGAAGAATGATGTGTTTCAGACTTCATTCAGACTCCATCGGTTCCTTTGATGGCAGTGGATAGCCTTTTTCATCATGAATTCTTTGAAGCTATTCTGGATCCTGGCATTGTTGGTAATAGTTAAGTCATTCACAGTTGTTCACCATACATTATTGTTGTTAAACGTATGATGTTCTTCTGGTTCTGCCCATTTCACTTTGCATCATTTCATGTAAGTCCTTCCAAGTTTTTTGGTGATCATCTTGTTTGTCATTTCATATGGCATAATAATATTCCATTAGAATCATATGTCATGGCTTGCTCAACTGTTCTCCAAGTGATAGACAACACTTTAGTTTCCAGTTCTTTGCCACCACAAAAAGGACTGCTATAAATATTTTAGAACATAAAATTTCTTTTCCTTCTTCCTTGATCGCCTCAGGAAATGAACCCAATATTTGTATTACTGGGTCAAAAGATATACAACATTTTATACCTCTGAGTAAATTCCATATTGCTCTCTAAAATGGTTGTATTGGTTCGTGGTTCCACCAATAATGTATTAGTGTTCCTTTCTTTCCATAGCCTCTCCACTATTTGCCTTTATTTTTTCTCACATATCTAATTTTATTTCCCTGATTACATGAAAAAACAATTTCCAACATTTTTCAAAGAATATCGACTCTCTAATTCTCTCCTTGCCTCTCTCCTCATCCTCCCAATCCTACCTCATTGAGATGGCAAGCAATCTCATATATATTTTACATGTGCAATCACATAAAACATTTTCCCATATTAATCCTTTTGTAAAGGAAACAAGTAAAAAAATTTGAAAAACCAAAAAAAATTTTTCTTTGATCTGGATTCAGACTCTATCAGTTCTTTTTAAGCAGATGGCATTTTTTAAAATCATGAATCCTTTGGGATAGTTTCCAATCATTATATTATTGAGAATAAAGAAGTTATTTACAGTTATTCACTCTAAGGTATTTCTGTCACTGTCACAATGTTCTCCTAATTTTGCTTCTTTCACTATGCTTCAGTTCACATAAGTCTTTGTTTTCTAAGCTCCTCCTGTTTTTCATTTCTTATAGCATAATAGTATTCTATTACAATCATATACTATAACTAACTCAGCCATTCCTCAATTGATGGATAGTCTTTCACTTTTCAGTTTTTCACTCCCACAAAAAAAGAGCTACTTTAAATATGTTTGTACATATAAGGTCCTTCTCATTTTTGTTTTTTTTTTCTCTTTTTGGAATACAAAACTAGTAGTAATATTGCTGAGTCAATGCGTAATATAGCCCTTTGAGCATAGGTCCAAATTACTCTCCAGAATTATTGAATCAGTTCAGAACTCCCTAAAAGTGAATTAGCATCTCAATTTTTTCACACCTCTTCCAAGTTTTGTCCTTTTCTTTTTCTGTCATAATAACCAGTCAAATAGGTGTGGGGTGGTAACTCAGGATTGTTTTAATTTTCATTTCTCTAATTAATAGTAATATGGAACACATTTTTTGCATACCTAGAGCTGTAATTGTTTTGTATGAGAATTGCCTGTTTGTATCCATTGTGATAGAGGCTGGCACTAGAGGACAAGAATAGTCTCTGTCACACCATTGACCATTTATCAACTGGGAAATAACTTGCATTCTTATATATTCAACTCATTTCTCTATGTATTTAAGAAAGGAGGCCTTTATTAGAGACATTAAAAATTTGCACTATTATGATTACTGTGTATTATAAGGATGATATTAGAAATTAAGTCTTGTTATATTGGTTTAGAGGTGAGAAGTGGAGAAGCCGGCTTGAGAAAGAATTGGAGTTTGAAACAGAGCTGAGACAGTGTCAGTTTCAAATGTTGATAGTGTGGGGGAAGGGGTAATGATTTTTCTGTGGCAGTTGGTCTCTGGGAGTGACAGTTACTCTGAGGAAGTTATGAGTGGCAGTTGCACTCTCTCAGAGTGCTGGGAGCAGGTGACATCTTTTCTCTCTCTCTCCTCACTGACTGAGGTAAAAGGAAAGAAGGGAAGGAAAAACCTGAAAGAGCTAAGTGATTTTCCTCTTCCAAGTTGGTAAACACTAGTCACTGTCTATTGCTGTTACATAAATTGTTTTTATATCTGAGAAGACCAAAGAAAGACCTGGTCTTTGGTTTGGACTCTGAATCTGTTAAGCTTCAGAGTCCTAACTTGGTTCTTGCTGAGGCTCAGCCAGCTAGTTTTTGTTATTTTTATTACTTGAAGACAGAGTTAAGAAGTATAAGGATAATACTGTTTAGTTAATTGTAGAATAGTGAAAAATGGGGTTAGTCAGATCAGGAAAGATCACTGTAGCCTGTGGAAACAAGAGAAGTAGTGATGTTCCTTGTGGAACCAGTGAGTTTTATTTGGGTGGAGTTAGAATCCCTTAGAGTTAGAAATCTTTTTAATCCTTGTATTCTCAATAAATTGTTTATTTTTATATAACAAGAGTCTCCTTGGCATCCTTGTGCCTGGCCCTGAAGAGAACTTCATTTATGAGCTTCACTTGAATTATATAAACTGAAGATACTTTGTAAGGACAACAAGCAGAGTATCAAATCAGTTTATAATCCATAATCAAGTCATTGCCTATTATTTTTATAGTTTTATTCTCCATCCTACTTCCCCCTGTTTAGTTTCTGACCACCACCTCCCCTAATTTGCCCTCTCCACACCCCATTCTCTTATTCTCTTACCCTCCAGCTTTCCTATAGGGTAATGTAGATTTCTATACCTAATTGATTATGTATGTTTTTCCTTCATTGAGCTTCTTCCACTGAGAGTAAAGTTCACATGTTCCCCTCCCTACCTCCTCCATCTTTCCTTCCATTGTGAAAGCTTTTTCATGCCTCTTTTATGTGAGATAATTTACCCCATTCCATTTTTCACTATTCCCTCCTCCAAATGCATTCCTCTTTTCATGCCTTAATTTTATTTTGCTTTTTAAACAACCTATCATATTTAATTCACATTTTTCCCTTCTGTCTATAAACTCCTTCTTACTACCTTAATACCGATAAAATCCTTTGGAATTATAAGAATTATCTCCCCATGTTGAGAGGTAGACAGTTTAACCTTATTGAATGTCTTTTGATTTCTCTTCCCTGTTTAACTTTTTATGCTTTTCTTGACTCTTGTATTTGAGAATAAAATTTTCCGTTCAGCTATAGTTTTTTCATCAGGAATGTTTAAAAGTTCTCTAATTCTTTGAATATTCATTTTTTCCTCTAAAGGATCATGCTGTTTTGCTGGGTAAGTGATTCTTCATTGAAGTCCTAACTCCTTTGCCCTCTGGAATATATTTTAGACCTTCTGATCATTTAATGTAGAAGTTGCTAAATCTTGTGTTATCCTGATTATGGCTCCACAATATTTTAATTGTTTCTTTTTTGGCTGCATGCAAAATTTCCTCTTTGACCTGAGAATTTAGCTATAATATTTTTGGCAGTTATCCTTTTGGGATCTCTTTCAGGAGGCAATAGATGGAGTCTCTCAATTTCTATTTCATACTCTGACTCTAGAATATCAGGGCAGTTTCCTGTAATAAGTTCTTAAAGGAAAAGAAAGCTTTTTTTTTTTTTTTAAATTCGGGCTTTCAGGTAGTCCAATAATTCTTATATTATTTCTACTGGATCTATTCTCTAGGTCACTTGTTTTTCCTATGAGATAAATTTTACATTTTCTTCTATTTTTTTATGCTTTTGACTTTCTTTTTATTGTTTCTTGATGTCTCATTTAGTCATTAACTTCCACTTGCCCAATTCTAATTTTTAAGGCATGATTATCTTGAATGAACTTTTGTATACTTCCATTTCCATTTGCACAATTTTACTTTGTTAAGAATTCTTTTCCTCAGTGAATTTATGTGCCTCTTTTCCCATATAGTCATTTCTGCTTTTTTAAGAAGTTCCTCTTTTTAGTGCATCTTTTTTATATCTTTTTCCATTTGGTCACTTCTTTTTTTAAGAGTTCTACTCTTCATTGAATTTTTGTGCCTTTTTTTTACCAATTGGCTTATTTGATTTTTTAAGATTTTAATTATTTCAGTATATTTTGTGTCTTCATTACCAAGCTGTTGACTCTTTTTTGTCATGATTTTCCTGAATCACTCTCATTTATTGTCTTCCCTTTTATTTTATTTTTAAAATATTTTTTAAGCTTCTACATTCATTGTTTTTGGACTTAAAAGCAATGCATATTTTTTCTTGAAGGCTTTGGATGCAACAGTATTGACTTTGTTGTTTTCTTCTGAGTTTGAATTTTGATCTTCCCTGTCATCAAAATTATTTTCTATGTTGAATTTTCTTTTTTTTTCTCATTTTCTAGTCTTCTCTTCCCCCACTCCCATTTTAAAAACTGCTAAAGTTGGGCTCTGTAAATTTGTGGTGAAGGGCTTAAGTTCTTTGGGCAGATTCATTCAAAGCTGGCCCTGGGGATCCATCTACTTTCAATTCTTTGAAGGGGGTGTGATGTAAGGAGAGGCATCTCTTGGCCTGTGCTCTGATCTGTGAGCAACCCCAACCACTCTTTTCCACCTTGGAACTGTGTCCAGGGTCCCTAATCCCCTGTGGCTGAAAGTGCTGGTGTATGCTAGTACTCCTCCTTACCTTGAGACCTCGCCCCAAGACTGCTTCCTGGACCTGTGTATGGGTATTGCAACAGCTCCCAGAACCAGCAACGGGAACCTTATAATCTCTTCTGAGCAGTTGTCTGAACTGCTTTATAATCTGTGGCTGAGAGCTCTGGAAGTCTTTGTTGCTGCTTTAGCTGTGCCCAAGTTCTGTTGCCATGGTGGGGCCTGCCTTGCCATGCTACATTGTACTCCATCTCCACCCTGGGGTATCCCTTGTGATAGTCTTCTAAGTTGTTTTGGGCTGAAAAATTATTTTACTTCATCTTTTTGTGGGTTATGCTGCTCTAGAATTTGTTCTGAGGTGTTATATCTAGTTTTTGGAGGATAATTTGGTAGAGATCAGATGAGTCTATGTTCCTTCCCTGACATCTTTACCCCTCCCACCTCCCCCCAGTTTTTCTTTATCTTTGCCCTAATAAAGTAGCCTGTACTGAAACTGCTTACTTAGATCTCTGAAGTCATGTGATTTCAGAGTATTAAAATTCAGGGGATCTACAACTGAATAGCTAGAGTTTTTGAGTTCTTATGTGTTTTGGGCCAATAAATGGAATTTTTCCAAATTTCTGCACATTGACTTTATGAGCAAAATGAATAATACTCCATATATATGACATGATATTAGGAGAGTAGGGCATCCTCTCCAGTTTAACTACTATGCTTTAAGATTCAGGCCTAGAGATGAGAGATCCTGTGTTCAAATATGACCTCAGAAACTTCCTAGCTGTGAGACCTTGAGCAGGTCACTTGACCCCCCATTGCCTTTACCTTTCTATTTTTCTACTACTAATACTAAGACCCAGTATTAATTCTAAGGTGGTGCATAAGGGTTTTTTTAAGCTACCTATACCCACTTTTTGAAATGTCATTATAAGACTTTCTTAGCTTACTTTAAAGTCCTCTTTTAAAATACAAAATACCTGAATGGGGTAGTGGGGAATCACTATGTCATTAACACCCTAGGATAGATGAATTTCTCAGTTTGAAGAGTTTAGGATGGACTGTCTGAGAGGGGGTAAGAGGACACTGAGGGAGTGAAAGGAATACCAAGGCTGGTCCTGAATCATCCCAGTCCTCTGTTTTTTGGGGGGTTGATATTAGAATAAATGAAATGCTCATTTGTTATTCAAGTTAAAAGACTTAATCAATAAAAATATGCTTCAAGGATAATGAGTTGATTCTACTGGGTGAAGTTCCTTTGCATCTAACCGTGCCATCATGGTTTTCTAGCCAAGCCACGGAGATAGGCTGAAGCTCCTTCTGGCTATTTTAACTCACATAATCAAGAAGTGACACCATCTTCCCAAGCCTGTAGACCTTTGAGCCCATGGAATCTTGTGAGTAGTTTTAATATCTCTAAGGGAAAGCTAGCCTAACTTGCATGGGGGTGAGAAGTAATAAATCTGCCCCCCCCATGAACAATTTTGATAAAGAAAACTAAGTCCCTCTTTTTTCCTCACTGACTAGTCTTGAAAAGAGAAGAAAAATGAGTGTTGAGAGCATGTGGATATAGGTAACCCAGAAAGTTGGTGATATAAGTTTTGTACTCCATGTAGCAAAAGGAATATGGAGTGTGGACTCAGAGGAATCCAGAATTGGAATCAGGTCTTCTCTAGCTCTAACAATCTTAAAATTGCTATTAATATTATGTTAATTCTTTTGGCAAAAGATGATTCTGAACCATGATGATTCTGTTTTAGGAAAGGCATTGTGGTATATCAGAATGAATGTTGGACTCATATTCTGAATGCCCAAGTTCTAATTCTGTATCTTTACCTTCTTACCTGTGTGATCTTGGGAAAGTCACTTATCCTTTCTGGGTCTAATTCCTAAACTGGAAAAAAGAAGGCTTAGACTAAGATGATTTCTATGATCCCTCCTTTCTCAGTCAGGGATGCTCTGCTCGCTTTCTACACAACTGAATCAAGCAGCTTCACCTTATACAGGAGGAAAGTGGTCACAAGTGCCTAGAAAAGGAAAAGATTTGTCAGACTCCTCACAACTAAATGGTATATGGGTGTCTGTGGGATGAAAAATGGAACATTTCTCCAGGCAATAGGATTAATGACTGGGACTGACTCTTCTCAGATGTGGATTGCAGATTGAGTGAATGCAAAAAAAGAAATCCTCATTTTTATGGCTCCAGCAAGAATTAAAGAACCTCCAGAATGGATGAGTCTCAATTTTTTTTTGTGTAAGGCTAGAACAGAATAAGGAGCAAGGGAAAGCAATAATTGACTAAAATTGCCTTAAATGGGTACATTTTAATGTTCTTGCTTTTCTCCCAAGATGATTAGACTCACCAAAGGTACTTTGATCTGGAAACAGATTTTCATTCTTTGAAAATTTTTTTCATTCTTTAAAATAGTTTTCTGCTAAGAATATATCAAAGAGGATGTATGTGTGTGTGTGTCTGTGTGACTCTGTGTGTGTATGTACTTAATTCTGGTTCCTTTGGCCTTTGTTTTCTCCCTCCCCCCTTTTTTTGTACTTTAAAAGAATCTATTGGGGAAGTGATTGCAGTCTGGATTTCAGTGATGAATGATGGAATTAATTAAATGTGACCATAGAGAAAAAATTCAGTGAACCCATTTTCTCTATGGATATTAGTTCCTTCAATGTCTTTTAAAACTCATGCATGTGCATATCCTACAATATTGAATTTTCACACCACATCAAGAATTTTTCTTCTCAATCAATTATTCTGTCAACAAGCAAGTGCTTATAGTGTGCCAAGCTCTGTGCTAAGCACTGGGAATACAAACACAAGCAAAAGCCCCTGCCCTCAAGAAGCTTACATTAGAATGGGGAAGACAACATATAAAAGCATACTGAAGTAGAGGGAAGGATAGAAGATGGTACTGGGCAACTGGGCATGGCGGAGAAGTCTGCTAAGGAATCGAGTTGTCTACATGAGGTAACTATTCATGTAGTTCGTGACAAGATGCCCTTTAGAAGCAAATACCACTTAGCTCGTTATCCACAGAAATGTTTGGTTAGTGAACTGGCAGAGAAAGACATCACTAACATCCTCAATGGGTTCCTGAAAGGTTCTATGTCATTTGAGTCTCTGTAAATGTAAATGATCAATTTTTTATTAAAACCCTTACCTTCCATCTTGGAGTCAATACTGTGTATTGGCTCCAAGGCAGAAGACAGGTAAGGGCTAGGCAATGGGGGTCAAGTGACTTGCTCAGGGTCACATAGCTGGGAAGTGTCTGAGGCCAGATTTGAACCTAGGACCTCCCGTTTCTAGGCCTGGCTCTTAATCCACTGAGCCACCCAGCTGCCCCCTGATCAATTATTTTTTAAATAAAGGATGCAATATTTTAGATGATAATAACTACACTGGTTTGAGTTTGGTTTGAACCATCATTTGCTTTATTAGGTTATTCAAATTCAGCTACTATCTTGATGATAGAATAAGCAAGAACCATTCATTGAAACAGTAAAATGTTTAATTGCAAAACAAAGCAAGAGAAAAGGTATCTCATCATTGATTTCTAAGAGTGTCACCTTACCCCTGATCTCCACACCAGTCAAGGAAAATACTTTTATAAGACTCATGCTTGTGAAATGGGGAAACATTTCTTGAGAAGACCTCTTTCCTCTCTTTGGATAGAAATAAGAGAAATAGAAACCTTTAGCAAAGTGTCCTTAACTATGCTTGGAAGACTGTGCCTGTTGGTACATTTTTTCACCTTGAAACCCTGTTTTCTTTCCTCACTTTGTGGGGTCTCAGGAATAAGTTGGGGTTCTTGGATTACGTAACAGTGCCACTGCAATCTCAGATGCCCCTCCCTTAAATTTTGTGCCTACCTTCCCTCCTTCAGAGTTCTCCAATTATTTCTACACGACACAACCACCCAGTGCCACAAGCACACAGTTTCATGGGAAATGTCATCCCGGTAACATCTAAGTAGAGTTTTAGAATGTAGACTATTCCCCACCTTGGTCATGCTTGCTATTTGGGGGCTTTCATATCACACCAAAGGATTTTGTTATTTAGTGTTCTTTTCTCTTTTTTTACCAAAGCCAAATTACACAGAAAAAAAAATTATCAGCTAAGGATACAGAATTAACCAGTAATGGATCTGGGCACTGAACCTTTGGTCACTTAACCAGAGTACAGCGATGTCTCCACCAGAACACACTGCTTCTTTTGAGGGTCAGTAATCCAGTAAATTAAGGGTTCTGGGTACTTCTGAACTACTGAACCCAAACTGAAAGTTTTAAAATGATGAGAATTCAATGTGATGTTCCCTCTGGATTAATGTAGTCTTCTCAATTGTCCTCTCTCCCCACCCCTACTTCTAGAAAGCCATCCCAAATGATGAATGATATTTTTTGAGAGGGGGAAAAATCCATATAATTCATCAAAAGATGGGGAAAAACCCAAATATGCAATATGTAATAACTGTGGGCTTGCTACTTCCACAAAGGGGTACATTCGGGGTGTTTTCTCATATTTCTTCATTCAAGTCCTTTATAATTTTGTTAGAATTACTTTTGATTTTTTGGTGTGTTGTTCTTTCCATTTATGTTGTTGTAGTTACTGTTTATATTATTTCCTTGGCTCTTCTTTCTTCACTTCACATCAGTTCATGTAGATAATGCCATGCTTTTCTGTATTTATCTATCACACACATCATTTTTATAGAACATTAATATTCCATTATATTCATGAACCACAGTTTGTTTCCACTTCTTATCTGATGGATATCTACTTTGTTCCTAACTCTTTAACTATCAAAAAAGTGCTGCTATAAATATTTTGGATTAAATGGGGATTTTCTTCTTATTAATGACTTCCTCAGGACATGAGCCCAGTAATGGAGCCTTTGGTTCAAAAGATATGAACATTTTAGTCACTTTATTTGTATAGTTTCAAATTGCTTTTCAAAATAATGGTGCCATTTCAGAATTCCACAAAGAATTATCAGTATGCTTATTTCCCCACAACTTCTCCAATATTGACTATTGCCATTTTTTGTCAATTTTGCTCATTTGGGTAGGGAAATAAAATTTCAGGATTGTTTTGGTCTACACTGCTCTTATTGTTGTTGATTTGAAACTTTTTTCCATGTGATTATTAATATTTTGCAGTTCTTTTGAGAATTCTTTACTAATAATCTTTGACCATTTATCTATTGGGGAATGATAATTAATTAGGCATATGTTTATGTTAATTGTTTATATGTCTTGGATACCAAACCCTCATCAGAGAAATTCTATATGAAGATTTTTAAAAATTTAATCACTTACCATTTGTCTTAGATGCATTTATATTTTCTTTGCAAAAATTTTTCAGGTTCAAGTACCCAAAGTTACGCATTTTGCCTTTTGTAATTGCCTCTTTACCTTGTTTGGGTAAGAATACATCTCCTATCCATAGATGTGAGATCTATATATGATTTATTTCTTTTCTAATTTTTAAATTGCATTATCTTTAATATTAAGGTCTCATATCCCTTTAGAGTATAATGGAATGTGATATAAGATGTTGGTCTAAGGTTAATATCTGCCAGACAGCTTTCCAGTTTTTCCAGAAGTATTTTTATTTTTTAAATCAAATGGGGAATTTTTCCCTAGGCAATTTACATTTTCTATTTTATCAAACACTAGGTCATTGAGTTCTATTGTTTCTGAATATCTCTGGTCCAGTCTGTTCCGTTGATATATCTCTCTAGTCTTTAAACACTAGATGATTTTTATGATTATTGCTTTATTATATAATTTAAAGACTGAATGTATTATTCTCCTTTTGTCCATTATTTTCATTATTCCCTTTGATATTCTAGGTCTTGATTTTTCAAAAATTTTGTTGTTTTTTCAAGTTTTATAAAATATTCCTTTGGATATTTGATTACCATAGCATTAAAAGTATAGATTGATTTTGGTAGTTTTGTTATTTGTTATTATGTTGGCACAGCCTAACCATGAGCACTGACTAGTCCTCTGGTTATTTAAGTTGCTCTTTATTTCTTTAAAGAACTCTTTGTTATCAAATCTATTCAGATCTTTAGTGTGCTTTAGTGTATGATCTCCAGGTTATTTTATACATTTTGTATTTATTTGGAATAAGATTTTCCTTTGTTTTTTGTGTGTTTATTATATTGAAATATTTTGTTTAGATGTTATATTGAAATGCTGTTGATTTAAAAAAATTTTTTTTTGTAGACTGAGATCTAGCTCAATCAATTATCTCGTTTGGCCTCATTGTTGATTCCCTTTTCCAAGTAAACCATCATATCATCAGCATACAAGGATAGTTTTATGTCCTCTCTACCTATTTTTAAGCCTTTAAGTTCTTTCTTTTATCTTACTGCCATTGCTAACATTTCCAAACTATATCAAATATAGAGAAGACATCTTTGCTTCATTCTTATATTTACTGAAAAACATTCTTATGTATCCCTATTACACGTAATAGATGCTTTTGTTTTAGATAGATGTTTTTTATATATTTCAAATATCTATATTTTATAGATTTGTTAACATAACAAGGATATTATTTGCTGAAGACTTTTTCTAAATCTATTTTTAATATTTAATATGAGTATATTAATTATTTTTCTTCTTTGCATCCCTGGATAAATTCCATTTTATCATAATGAATAATTTTTTGGATAAATCTTTATAGTATGTTTGATAGGATTATTTAAATTTTTAGGTCAGTGTTTATTAATGATATTGGTCTAAAGTTTTCTTCCAGTGTTTTAACTTTCTTTAGCTTAGATATTAGACATATTTATGTCATAAAAAGATTCTAGTAGAGCACTTTATCAATTTTTGAGAATAATTTGTGAAGTATGAGTGTTAACTGTTTTGTAAAAGTTTGATGGAATTTTCCTGTGAATTCATCAATATCAGAAGGGGTTTTTTCCCCCCTGAGTACTTCCTTTACTGTTAGATCTATTTCCTTTTCTGAGATTGGGTTTTTAGTATCTCTAGCTGGTCTCTGAAGAGTTTGGATATTTTATATTTTTGAAGGTATTTCTCTATTTCTTCTGATTTCTCATTTGTTAGTTTATAAATGTACATAATTTGTTCTGGTTATTTTTTTTTTACTTCTTTTGTTTTTGCTATGGTTTCATCTTACTCATTTTCTATTTTATTGGTTTTATTTCCTACTCTCTTCTTTTTAATCAGATTATTTAAAGGTTTATCATTTTTATTAGTTTTTTCCAAAGCTTTTACTTTTATTTATCTTTTATATGGTTTATCCCAATTTGTTTATTTTCCATCTTTTGTATTTATTTCAGGTTTGTTGGGTCATTGACTTTCTAATTTTTTATATGCCTATTCGGTTCATCAATCCTTCCTTTTTATCTGCATTTGTAAAAAAATATATATATTTTACTTAGCTCAATCCTAAAATTTGTGGTATGTTATTTAATCATTCTAATTTTATTTCACCTAATTATTGTTTCCGTGATCGTTCTTTGATCCACACATCATTAAGTCTCCATTTGGGTCTGTATCTTCTGTTTGCTGTCACTGAACCAATTTCTACTTTTATTGCATTATTATCTCTAAAGAATCTACTAACTCTTTCTGTCTTTTTTGTAGTTGTTCCAATATCTCTGTGCCTTATTATGTGGTTGTTTTTTTATAAAAGTTCTTTGTGGTGCTGTATATGCATATTCTTTTGCTGTCCCATTCAAAAGATGCAACAAGTGCTTTAACTCTAGTTTCTTCAGCAATTTACATAATTCCATATTTCCCCTTCTGTTTACCTTTATGATAGTTAGACTTATCCAAAACCAAAACCAAAAGAAGAATATTGATATTTCTTACCCCTACTATTACTTCATTTTCTTGTAGCTCAAATACTATTTCCTTTATGAATTTGAATGCTAAGGTTCTTGGAGTATATAAGATTATTACTAATATTGGTTTTGTTGGTGGTGGTTTCTTTCACCATAATCAAGTTTCCCTGCTTACCTTTTTATTTTTTTGAATAATTGTTTTTATTTTTCAGATAGCATGATTGCATCCCTGCTCTTTTTATTCACTTGATGCAGTCTTATTTTTCTACCCCCTTCATTTTTATTCTCTGTATGCCTTTGATTTTTGAAATGTGTTTCTTATAAGCAACAGATCATAGGATTTTGTTTACTCGTCCAAATTGTCCTTTTCCTTTTATTGGATTGCTTAACCTATTTACATTTAAATTTATAGGAGTTAAGTTTGCATTTTCCTCCCTATCTCTAAATTTGTTTTTTTTCAAGTTATGGTTTTCCCCTCTTCTGTTGTAAACACAATTTTGTGTTCTTTCAATTACTTTACTTTAATCTTTTTTTTTTAAAGGTGGCTTTGTTCCACTAGCTTTCTTCCCTTCATCCCTGATCCTTTCTTTTCCTTTCCTTTGGGAATTTTGCTCATAAGTTTCTCTTTTCTCTCCTTTTATTTGATTATATAATTCTCTATCAGTCTGTCTGTCTCTCTCTCTCTCTCTCTCTCTCTCTCTCTCTCTCTCTCTCTCTCTCTCACATACACATATATTTTCTGTTAGTGAAGTAGATTTTCTCTCCTCACCCCCTTCACCTAGTCCTATTTTTTTAGTTTTTTTTTAAAATTTTCTTTTTTGGTGCCTCTTTCCGAAAAAGATTTCTCTTACTCTCTTTTCCTTATTCAACTTCTCTTTCTGTTTGTTTTAGGATTTTATGCTTAGATCCATCACCCTCTAAATATTTGGTCTTCCCTCTTTTCTCTGTATTCTTCATGCAACCAAAGTTTCCAAGGAATACATCTTAGGCTCTACCCTCTAGGTACTTTCTGCTACTACTCTGTAGAACTTGACCCATGGGTTCCCCTTTTCTACTTCATTGCCAACACAATGCCAGTTATTGTATATATCAGTGAGAATATCATTCCACAATAGAAGCCTTTCCCTAACACATTCTTGATTATGCAGCCCATCACTGATCTATAGCCTTTTTTGGCTATCTTTATTTCACATTGGCTCAAAATCTCCCTGGGTCCTATTCCCCCAGAGGCCAGTTGACTCCAGGAGTTTCAACTCCCACTTCCTGATTTAGAATGAATAGATTTTAATGAACATCCTAAATCAAACACCAACAACATGGTTTTGATCAAGGACACATGTAGTACTCAGTGGAATTGCATGTCAGCTATGGGAGGGGTGGGGGAAGGAGATGGAGGAATAGATTTGTAACCAAGGAATAATGTTTGAAATTGACCAAATAAAATTTTAAAATAAATAAATAAATAGAATGAATAGATTTTTCAAGAACCAAATCCCCCAAGTCACACCCAGTGTGTAAGTCCCTATTTCTCTTCACAAACTCTGCCTGTCTGTCTCTCTCTCCTCATAGTAGTATTCATCAATGGAATGCCCTCCAAACATCAAATTTCCTTTCTTTCCCTCCCTGGTCAATCCTTTCCTTCTCCTCCTCACCCTTTCCCCTATAGGCTCTTCCTTTTCTGAGACCACAGAGGTCACCTTCACCTTATGGCTAGCCCTTGGCTTGATTCTAGCACATCACATATTCCTCTTTGTCCTCCTGTTTACCTCCATTTTCATATGTCCTCCCATAATGTTGTCTTTCAAAAAACAAGGAACCAAAAACATTAATCACTTCTAGGCAGGGAATCACCAGATTCTGCCCATAATACCTACTGTCTTTCCCTTCATGGTCACCCCTTCCAGATTTCTACCTTCACCCTGACTCCTCATGTCCATTTAGAAAGAAGTCTTTTACTGGTCTCTGTTGTTACTCTGTTGCTGTTGCTGTCACTCCTGCATTTCTGTTGTATGCAGTGTTCAAGCAGCAAATAATTCCTCATTTTTAGTTTTCATTCTGTGTTTCAAATACTTCTTTATTATTGGCCATCTTTCTTTTTTCATGTATGGTTCAACTCAGATTTGTAGGATAAGTCACTCTGGGTTGTAACCTGGGCTCCTTTACTCTTCACAACATATTCCATTCCCTGCTGTTTTCTTCTGGAAGACCTATGTTCTTTAGGCTGTCTTTATGCGTCGTGCCACTGAGATCAGGATGCTTTGCTCACATAGCTCACAAATAGTGAACATATTTTCTTTTAGTGTAATTCATTTTATTGTTTCTCTTCTTCTAGATTGTCCTTCATTTTGACATATTTGCATTCCTATTGTATTGTTCTCTCTTTCATTTATTTGGTGAACCTTGCCATTGCAGATTCCTGTTTTTCAGCTTTGCCCATTATTTTTGCTATGCAGGACATAAAAATTCTTATTTCTTCTTTCAACCACTCAGGAACAGAGTATCGTGCTAATCCAGGGACATTGTTAGGAAGCCAATGAGAAGTCCAAATCTTTTGACCTTTGGAAGTTCACCAGGTCATCATCTGGCTGGGAGTAGGGGAGACAGACTTTCCTTTTCTCCTCCCCTCCCCAGAGATTCCCTCTCAGGGTTTTGGCTCCACTACTAGACTGATTTGCTCTTGGAACTCTTTGGAACATTGTATTCTGAACTGACTTGCTGTTTTCATATAAGCTGCACAGGGTGTGACTGATTCTCTTAACCAGTTCTGATCCACTTTCTGTCTCATTTCATCTGACGGCTTTCATTCTTTCCAAATTGAATAAAAACATTTTAATAACTAGTCTATGCCTTTGATGGATTGATTCAGTAGAAGTGTTCTCACCTGATAAAGTTTTCAGAGTATATAGCATTTTGTAAGTTATATTACTTGGAGGTAGGGATGATTGATTGATTCTGTCATTAAGTGTGAATCTTTTGTGGATCCTCACAATTACATCAGAAAAAAAACTCTACGTTGGAAGCTAGAAAGTAAAACATGATCATCTGGCATGATATTTCTGATGAGGTCATCGTATAGTTAGTATATTTTATATGTGAGGAATTCTATATGGTTCTATAGGAAAAGTTATCTGACTTCTCTTCCAAAGCCTAATGAAATTCTAGATAAAAATACCCAAATATTTATTTTGTCTATAAGTTCTCAGTTTTGTTTGAAATTCAATTACCAGAGGTGATCCTTCCAGTGCCAGCACAGGTCCAATATTTAGTGAGGATAGACAGGGACTTGTACCCTACTGCTCACTACCAGGCTGCTTGTCCACCAGGCTGGACCTAGGATGAGGCACTGATACCAAGCCTAAGCCAGAACGAGAGCCCAGAGACTCACCTCTCCCTTTGTTCTCTTTACTTTCTCCAGTCACCTAGGAGGAGAACAATAAAATCAACATTGGAGCTGGAGCCCGGGGGTAAACCTCCCTTGATGATGATTGACAGCGAGTAAATAAAAAAATGCCTTGGTCTTCCATATCTAGCATCTTAGCATCCAACCCCCACAACGGCCTTTGCCATTAGACCCCAAGGCCACTAGGTCAGGCCCAGGACAAAAGACTCCATTCTCCCCTTTTACTCCCTTACCATCTTTCTCAGGGCTTGGCAAACAAATAAAGGCAAAGTTAAGGCCTAGGGTTCAGCCTCCCTTGTTCCTGGGAGGAGTGTGATCATCTTCCTGTCATGGGGAGCAAATTCCTCCACTCAGAATTATTTCTCATTAGGTTAGCACCTGGCCCGTCTTCCTCTCTACTTACCCTTATGCTCAGGGCCTTCAACATATGTGTTTATTTCCATTGAGATACTCTGGCTTCCCACTTTATCAACTCTATCTCAATCACACACGGAGACAGTAATTCTTACTCTCATCAGCATCAACAAATGTTCCACCTCCATCATGTGGAATTCTTCAATGAATTTGGCCACAATCTACTAAGTCTCCCTTTCATGCCTCCCTCTTCTTCATCCCACCTAAACCAATTCTCTATCTTCATCGTATACTCTGATCACTTTTACCCTTCCCTGCTTTTTTCTTTGGTCTAGCCTCACTTTCTTTCTTTTGAAATATTCATTTTAAATGCTGTAAATTACTACTGATTTGAAAAATACAAATTAAGACAACTCTGGGCATCATGCCTATCAGTTCAGATAACTGAACAGAAAAGGAAAATGGCGAATGTTGGAGGGGATGTAGAAAAATTGGAACACTGATGCAATATTGGTGCAGTTGCGAACTGATCCAACCATTCTGGAGAATAATTTAGAAGTATGCCCAAAAGGCTATCTGTGCATGCCTTTTGAACCAGCAATACCACCCCTTGATCTGTATCCCAAAGGGATCAGAGGAGAAAAAGTCCCATTCATACAAAGATATTTTATAGAAGCTCTTTTTGTGGTTGCAAAGAATTGGAAATCAAGGGAATGCAAGTGGAGAATGGCTGAACAAATTGTGGTTATGATTGTGATGGAATACTATTGTGCTATACAAAATGATGGACAGGATGATTTCAGAAAGAGCTGGGAAGGCTTATATGAATTCATTCAAAGTGAAGGGAGCAGACAGAATCAGGAGAATCGTGTATATAGTAATAACAATAGTGTAAAAATGATTTATTGTGAAAGTCTTAGCTTCTCTGATCAAGATAGTGACCCAAGACAATTCTAAAGGACCATGACAAAAAAATGCTATCTTCCTCCAGAGAGACTGATAAACTCTGAATACAGACTGAAACATACTTTTTTCTCTATTTTAATTGTTTTATTTGTGTGTGTGTTTTTGGCAAAATGGCTAACATGAAATATGTTTTGAATGACTTCATATGTATAATTGATATCAAATTTCTTGTCTTCTCAAGGAGTAGGGAGGGGTGAGAAGGAGATTGAATTTGGAACTCAAAAATTTTTAATAATAATTAAAATGTTTTATGTGTAATGCGAAATATTTAGTGAAATAAAATTATTTTTACAAAAGAAAAAATGCTTTTATAAATCATTCAACCTTGTTTCATCCCTACCCTTGAAACCCTTTGCCCACTGTCCTGGCACTTGTCTTTCCAGATACCAGTCTTTCATTGCTTCTTGCTTCTCTAATTCTTCTTGAATGCAGCTAAATGCTGTTAGAGAAAGATATACTGTTAAGTTCCATACTGCTCGAGTCCATAAGTTTATTACTTAATCTCAAATAATTCCTTATTTATGTATGCTAGTCTCTATATTCTTCTCTGCATGAGACTGTTTCACCTTCCACAGTAGCTTAAAAACAAAAAAAAATGGGGAAAAACCCCTTACCTTCTATCTTAGAATCAATATTTTGTTTTGGGTTGAAGGTGCACAAGTTGTAAGGGCTAGTTCTATGGGGATTAAGTGACTTGTCCAGGGTCACACAGTTAGAAGTCTCTTGGGGCCAAATTTGAACCCAGGACCTCCCATCACCAGGTATAGCTCTTAATCCACTAAGTCAAATTTGAACCCAGGACCTCCCATCACCAGGTGTAGCTCTTAATCCACTAAATCATCTAGCTGACCTCCATAGTAGCTTTTGAAAGCTTTCGCTTCTCTATTCAAGTCTTCTAAACCATTTCCTCCCAATCCCTCTCAGGATATCTTATATTGAAAAATTCTAGACCTTGTATCACTAGTTCTCCTTTCTTCCCAATTCTATATCTTAAATTCTCTGAATATAACTCACCCAATGCCCAATTCCCTCTCTCCCAATTCATCTCTCTTGGAGGAAGGATGTTGTTGTTCAGTCACTTGAAGCTGTGTCTCTTTTGACCCCATCTGGGATTTTCTTGTCAAAGATACTGGAAGGGCTTGCCATTTCTTCCTCTAGATTATTTTATAGATGAGGAACATGAAATGAATGGAGGTAAGTGACTTAATCAGGGTCATACAGTTAGTTACTGTATCTGAGGGAAGCTTTGAACTCTGGGAGATGAATCTTCTTTTTATATATCCAAGCCCAGTCCTCTACCCACTGTACCACTTAGCTGTCTGGAGGAAGAAATAGCCCTTCTCTTTGCCAAGGCTAACCCCTCAAAATTGTAGCCTTTATCCCTTTTCCTCTGCTCTCCTCTTAGAGCTTGCTCTTTTCACAGACCTCTTTCCGTGTATAATTTTCAATCTTTCTGGTTTCTTCCCTGCTGCCTACAATTATGCCCAGATTTACTCAATCCTTAAAAATCGTTACTTGACCTGCCCATCCTTTCAAGCCATAATCCTATATATATCCTCCCTTTGACAGCCAAAGTCCTACAAAAGCAATAAAGGTCTACTCTCATTGCTCCCAACTCCTGATCCTCCACTCACTGATAAACCTTTGGTAACCTGACTTCTGACCCCACCACTACACTAACTAATCTTTCCAAATATGCCAGTAATCTCCCTTTTAAAGAAAATGAACTACCTCTCACCTTCCACCCCTCCATTTCCAAGCTATTGCCAAGACCTGTCCATTCCCTCTCTGCAACATCTCTCCTAAATGCCCCCTTCTCTTCTCTGACATTGCCACCACTCTGGTGCAAGCCCTTATCACCTCATGCCTGGATTATTTCAATAGCCTGTTTATGGGTCTGTGTGCCTTGAGCCTCTCCCCTCTCTAATCCATCCTCCATTTGGCCACCAAAGTGATTTACCTAAGCAAAGGTCCCATCATGTCACACACACACACACACACACACACACACACACACACACACACACACACACACACACACACCCCGCAATCAATAAATTCCAGTGGTTTTCTATTGTCTTCAGGAGAAATATAAAATTCTCTGTTTGGCATTCAAAGCTCTTTGTAACCTAGCTCCCTCCTGCCTTCCTAGTATTCTTACACCTTATACCTCCACCACTTACTCTTCAGTTTAGTGACACTGGCCAGATCCTGACTGTTCCCCACATCTCCTAACTCTGGGTATTTACGTTAGCTGTCCTCTATGCCTCAAAAGCTCACCCTTCACAATTCCACCTATTGGCTTCTCTGGGTTCTTTTAAGTCCCCACTAAGATATCATTTTTTATAGGAAGCCTTTCTTAATCTTCTTAATGTCCTCCCTCTTTTATTTAGCCTGTATATAGCTTGCTTTGATATATCTGTTTACATGTTGTCTTCTCCCCTTAGATTATAAGTCTTTTGAGGGCAGGGACTATCTTTTGCCTCTTTTTTTCACACCTATCACTTAGAGTGGTACTTGGCACATAGTAGGTGTTTAACAAACATTTATTGATCGATTCATTTTGGTAATATCTTTTGGTCATACATTACCTTCATTTACCAACAGTCTCTTAATTACTAAATCCTGTGGACTTTTCTCATGCACCAATTCTTTTTTTCTCATTAAATTCTTACTGAAATTTAGAATTCCCCTTAATTATTTAAAAAAGATGGGAGTTTAGAGGCTCCACCAGCCTGCCAGAGGAGTCCCTGGCTCATACAAAAAGGTTAAAAAGCCGGCTCTGGGATAAAATACAAAGTCCTCTATTTAGCATCTAAAGCCTCAGAGTCTGACTCCAATCTGTCTTTCTAAGCTGATTTCATGCCAATCTCCCCCATACACTCTATATTGAAGCCAAAATGACCTACTTGATTTTTTGCTTACAAGGCACTCAGTCCTCTGCCTCTGTGTGTGGGCTTCCTTCTCAATTCCAACTCATGGCCTCCATCCCTAGCTCTCTGCAAGCCTCATATTAAATGGAACCTCCTACAAAAGGCCATTCCTGAGTCCTCCACTTATTCTCACTGCCTTCCAATACCAAAAATATATATTTATTTTTTATTTACTTTCTTATGGACATGCTGTTTTCCCTAAGTTGAATGTAAGCTTCTTGAGGACAAGAACTATTTCCAATTTTTTGATCTGTATCTTCAGGATGTAACCTAATAATAAGTTCTTTTTTTTAAACCCTTACCTTCTGTCTCAGAACCAAGAACTAAGCACTAATACTATTGGTTCCAAGGCAGAAAAGCAATAAGGGCTAAACAATGGGTGAGAAGTGACTTGCCCAGGGTGACATAGCTAAGAAAAGTCTGAGGCCAAATTTTTAACCCAGGATTTCCCATCTCTAAGCCTGTTTCTCAATTCAACAAGTCATGTAGCTGCTCAGTAAACTCTTAATAAATGCCTGAATTTATTGAGTTGAATTGAAAGAGAATCAGAAGGTTTCTCTTCAAAAACAGTCCCCAAAATAGGCTATTTACCCACCTGCCATCATGGCTCAAAATTTCACCATTAGAGAACTATTCCTTTGGGTTAATTCAAACTCAGCTACCTATGAAATCTATATCACAGACTTGTGAGGAAAGCTATTTATCAATTCTAAATCACTATATAAATGTAGGTCATTAGAACATTGGGCTTTGAATCGGGAGTATTCATCTTCCTGAGTTTAAATCTGGCCTCAGACACTTCCTAGCTGTGCGACCCTAGTCAAGTCACCTAATCCTTTTTTTTTTTCTCAATTTCCTCATCTGCAAAATGAGCCAGAGAAGGAAATGGCAAACCACTCCAATCTCTTTGCCAAGAAAACCTCAAAACAGGGTCATGGAGAGCTGGACACAATCCAAATGACTGAACAACAAAGCAATTTTCTCAGCAGAGATGATCACGTAACCGCCTTTCACCTTGAGGAGCATAGAAAGCAGAGCCCTGTGGAAATGGGAGCCAAGCTAGGGGAATCCTGGAGAAGGGGGCTCTACTGTGGAGAAGAAGGAATCAATCCCGGGGCACTGGGCGCTGTCCTTGGTGCTGGACTCACATTGGGCCCTGTTTGGCATCTGAGTAGGTCACCAAGAAGATACAAAGAATATAGTTAGCAGGTAGGAGGGAGCCAAAGATAAACTTTGCTGACTTCTCAATGCAGTCTGAGATTGTCCCTTGTTATAATTAGTCCCTCAAGTTCAATTGGATCCACCAAAGATATTCTTAGATTTGAACAAGAAAGGACACCCTGGAAAGTCAAAGCATTCTCTGGTTAGTCCTCTCCTCTGTCCCCAGGGTATGCTACTCATTAAAAAAAAGTTTTCCATTCCAGCATCACTCCCCTGGCCAGAGCTTCAGCTTATTGTCTCCCAAGGGGGTAGTAAGCGGAAGCCCCCAACTTTTCTTCATGAGGAACTACATCCAAACATCCAAAAGGACCTCCAAGACAGACTAAAGAGATTGCTTTCCCATCCAGCCCATGTTGGTCACTGAAACTTTGATTCAAATGAATCTTTTGGTCCTGCTGGCCTCTGGATCAAAGGAAACATTTGAGTGCTTGAAGCTAAAAAGGCCTTCCCCTGAGCCTCCGGACTCAAAAAGCAGATCGGGCGTTTGAGGCTCTCAGCAGGCAGGCTACTTCCGGCATCACTCTTTACCAAAGAAAGCCAGAGACGATCCCTCCCGGGAGCTCTGTTGAAGCAGGAGAAATGGCATAGGTGAGTGTGGCCCATGGGGCAAAGAGGGATGGACTCCATGACCTCTGGAATCACCTTGGCTATTATGCTCTTTCCTTCTTTTGCTTCCAAAAATTATAAGTGGGCCACTCTCAGGAGTCCGATAAAACTCTGCACGGCGTTCGTGTCCTACATTCTGAAGGGACACAGACTGGGATGACTGCTGAATATTCACCCTCTACCTAACGTGATCCTGAAATGAAACTAAAATGAAAATTGTTGTCCTTGCCTTCTTATATATTCACAGAACCAAGGGCTCAACCAGAGTGAAAAATTGGTTTCAGGTCAAAGATTATTTTAATCTTCTAGTTCAATAGGTTTTGAAAATACATCCATGGAAGAAGGTTCTGCCTTAAACGTCAAGTTCTTGTTTCTGGGAAAGCAAAACAAAACTTGAGTTCAGTTAAAATGTAATATTGGAGTCTGATTTGTGGTTGGAGTTTAGGAAATGAATGTGGCTCATCTGATTACTAGTTCACAGCTTGGTGGAGTGCCTGGAAATCCCGAAACTATCTTCCAGGAGGCTACGAAGGGAACCATGAATATGTCATCAGATGGGGTCCCAAGGCTCTTCTCCTGGAAGGGATTGTGTTTTGTGGATGGTGGCTTCAGTCTCCTCCATGAACTGCCAGTTAGAGAAAGACAGCTTGGCGTAAGGAAGAGTGCTAGACTGGGAGTGAGGAAGGTCTGGGTTCATGCCCTTGCCTCCCTGCCAGCCCCCACTATGTTTACCAGTGAGGCTCTAAGCCTCAGTTTGCTTTTCTATAAAAGGGTGATGATAATAGCACCCATCTCACAGAATTCTTGTAAGGATCAAATGAGATAGAAAGTTCTTCGCAAATATTAGAGCACTGATAAATGTAAACTATTAATCTACAAGCATTGACTAAACACCTTTTATATATATTCTGCTGTGCAGCTGGGTGGGCAGTGGGTAGAGCCCTGGGCTAGGAAATCAGGAAGACTTAGTTTCATGAGTTCAAATTTACAAATCTGGTCTCAGACACTTAAAAGCCGTGTGACCCTAGGCAAATCATTTAACCCTGTTTGCCTCAGTTTCCTCATCTGTAAAATGAGCTGGAAAAAGAAATGGCCAACTACTCTTAGTATCTTTGCCAAGAAAACCCCAAATGGGGTCATGAAGAGTCAGACATGTCTGAAACAGCTGAAAAAACACGTGTGTGGCACTGTGGTAGATGCTAGAGAGAGACAAAAAATGAAATATTACAGAATGTTACAGCTGGAAAACTCCTTCAAAGGTCCCTGGTCCTGCTCTGTCATTCTACAGATGTGTGGTAGAGTGGATCAAGCGCTAGATCTGTAGTAAGAAGACATGGGGTTTAGGGCATGATTCTGCTACTCACATTTGTGCCCTGGATAAGTCACACAACTAAAAAAAAGCTTTATATTCCACCTTAGAATCAATACTATATATTGGCTCCAAGGTAGAAGAGTGGTAAGGGCTAGGCAATGGGCTTTAAGTGATAAAACTTCAATATGCCTCTTTTCCCCATAGTCCCTACAATATCCAGTCATTTTAATTTCTTGTCTCATTTACCAGTCCAAGATTTGAACTTAGAATTTCCTGTCTCTAGGAAATCACATAAATTTTCCAAATCTCAATTGTAAAATGAAGAGATTGGAACTGGTGACCTCTAGGACCCCTCTCAACATTACTAGTTTCTATTTTTTAGGTTAAAAAGGGGAAATGATGTGCCCGAGGTCATGAAGCTACATCATGGTGGGCAGAAGTACAGATAGTTTGACTGCTCGTTCAATGTCCTGTCACTTCCTATCTTTGTGATCTTTGACAAGTCACTTCTTCCTTCTGGGGCTTAGTTTCCTTTTCTGAAAAACTTCAGTATGAGTTTTTGACTGAGCTGGGACTAGATGGTAGTCATGGTAACAAAACATTTCTGTTACAGCAGAGCATAATTTTTAATATTGCCTGTTATAATTTCATATTTTATGCCAGAAAATTCCATTCTCCATGTCATATATATTTTAATTTCATGGTAAGTTAAATTACACATGTTTCAGTGAGGTGATTAGCAACATAGAGGATGGCAGGCCAGCATTGGAGGGGACTGGGAAAGGATAATTTTCAATCCTTACATGGTGCATAAATGTTTTGTCCCACTTAAAGTTGAGAGGGTTGAACAAGATTGTCCCTGAGATCCATTCCAGTCCTAGTTCTATGATTCTTAGTTTATTATCTTTAGAACTTTAAAACTCTCATATCTCAAAGTAGCTAGGTTATTCAGTGGATAAAGAGCCAGGTCAGAGGGATCCTGAGGTTGGATTTGGCATCAGATACTTCCTAGCTGTGTGACCCTGGGCAGGTCACTTAACAACAATTATTTGGTCTTTACTACTCTTCTACCTTGGAACCAATACTTGCTATCAATTCTAAGACAGAAGGCATGGGTTTAAAAAAAAAGAAAAAGAACTCTCCCATCTCTAATATTCTCTGAGATTAGGTAGGGAAAGGTATTCAGGGGGCATGAACATATGTAGAATTCCTTAAATCATACCATTTCAGTTATCATCTACTCCTCCTAGATGCAGGATTGGTCCTGGGAGCTATAGGCTTCACATAGACATCTGCCACAGTTTGTGCCTACAATGGACCCCAAGTCCCACCAGACTTTAAAAAAAACCTGGAAAACCAGGCCAGAAAATCCTCTTGGCTTCTCTTTTTCCAGATGGACTTGTTAGGTCAGTCACACACACAATGGGAAATCAGAAATCCTTCTGTGGCTATATGTTGTTTTTTTTAAATTTGGAAGAGTCTGAAAAATTTAAATGAAAATCATCTGAAAAGACCAAGTGACAGGTTTTAGAGGTTTCGCCAGAGTAGAGCTTCAGCAATTGTTTTGATTTGACAAGTCAACACATCATTCCCTTCTTTGCTATGTCCTTACACAGGCTAACTATGGTCTATCAATCAGGCCCTTACTAGATAGAGTTGTTGTTGTATTTATTTTACATGGAACAGAGCCTGACACAAAGAATTTCTATAAATCCATAATGGTATTTGCCTGGGTTTGTTACAGGTTGGTCTCACTTAAACAATCAGTGTTTTCTTGAAACATTTCATATCTATATCGATCTATTTATCTAACTTTCTCAAATTATTGTTGGAGTATTCACATTCTATTTGCTGGCAAAGCTTTCTCTTTAAAGATCTGAGATGGTCGTTTCTGTAAAACAAATTCTTTCACAAATTAAATGATCATTTTCTAATAATGAAAACCCAGATTTATTTGGTACTCTAAAGTTTATGTGGCTCTTTTTTCAAACCCTATTAGGTAAATAAGATGGGTATTATTATCCCCGTTTTAGAGATGAAGAATCTGAAGTCCACAAAAGTTATGTGACTTGTCTAGGGTCACATAGCTGGAAAGCATCTGAACCAAAATTCAGATTCATTTTCCTTGACTTCAAGGCTAGCATTCCTTCTACTTTGTTGTCTCTATTTTTTTCCTTACATTTAGTGTTTTATATATCAAAGTTCCTGAAAGCAGAGCACACCTGCATTGCATTTTTGGCAGGATATGTAGGACATAAGCTGTGGAAATCTCTTTAAGCTTGTGTGAGCTCTGTGGGTAATTAGTGACACATGCAACCTAAATTTAGGCAAATAGTCATCTGACCAGAGTGGCATGGTTGTAATTTTTTTCTAGAGGCAAGGATGACCTCAGATAACCTTTCCAAGTCACCTTCAGCTGGGATCATAGGATCATAAATTTAGAGCTAGAAGCCACCTTAGAGGTCTTCTAAGCCTAATCTCTTCATTTTACAGATGAAGAAACAGAGGCTCAGGGAAATTCCATGATGTGCGAAACCATCAAAAGAGAGCATTAATCTGTGCTTGACTGTAATAGACCCAAGGGAACTCGGCCCCTATTCAGACTGCACAAGGTAGAGAATATTAGCCCCAAAGGTCCCAGGTTGGATGTACTAGCTAAGCTCTTACTAGAATAGAAGGATTTGGAATCATTAAGATGATCTATGATGTGGAGGGTGAAAAGAGAAAACCAAGGTATGCTGGTCATGCACACCACCAGCCTAGAACAGAAAACATGGAAGGCACTCAATACCTTTTTGTTGCATGGTGGATTTCTTTCTCATTTACCAAGATGATTCATCAATGACCAGAGCAGATCTTATAACACAGCAGGCAGTTGCCTACATCAGTGGTGTTAAACTCAACTAGATCTACAGCCCACTAAACCATACATAAGAATCCCTGCAAGAAACTCATTCACTAAACATTAGTTCAATGCTAGACACTTTACTATGTGCTGGAATTATAAAAGAGGGCAAAATTCAGTTACTGCCCTCAAGAAGCTTACAGTCCAATGGGTTGCATATTGACTGAGTAATAGATCTATGATGTATTGTATTTTTTATTTATTTCATTAAAAATGTCCCGATTATATTTTTAATCCTTACCTTCTGTCTTAGAATCCATACTAATTATCAATCCCAAAGCAGAAGAGCAGGCTAAGGGCTCTTGGAGTGTAGTGGTAATTGGAGTTAAGTGACTTTCCCAAGATTTCATGGTTTGGATGTATCTGAGGCCAGATTTAAAACCAGGAACACCTGTCTCCAGATTTGGTGCTCTATCCGCTGAGCCACCTAAATGCCCCTCTAATTACATTTTAATCTGTTTCAGGATGCACTTTGGAGTGGGCAGCATTTGGCCCATAATTCATGCGTTTGCCACCTCTGTTCTATATGATGTGATTTCATGGATATTTGAAATGCCTATCTCACCAAAATATCCCTGCCCAAACCATACACTTTGTGGCTTTAGCCAAGTTATCTAGCCTTTCTAGCTCCCAGAACATGGTTGGGTCCAATAATCTCTAAGACTCCTTCTAGCTTTTGCATTACAGGAATCTGTGAGCAATTCAATACAATTCAAAAACTGTTTATTAAACATCAACGACTGCAAAGTTTATAAAGACAATATGGAATAAGCCCTCCCCTCAAGGAGCTTGCATTCTACCTGCCAGTACAACATGTACACAACAAAGTAAATATAAAATAAATTCAAAATTCATATGCATTCATTGAGGGGGTGGAGTACCAACATCAATAGAGACCAATCCGTCAAACAATGGGAGGGGAAGTGGAGGTAACAAGGAAAAGCCTAGCAAGAGGTAGAACAACTCCAAGGTAGGACCTCACACTTATCAGATTGGCTAACAGGATAGAAAACTAAAATGGCAAATCTAGAGGGGATGTGGAAAAATTGGGATCCAGTAATACTACTACTAGCTTGTAGTCCAAAGAGTTCAAAGAAGAGGGGAAAGGATCTATTTGTACAAAAATATTTTTAGAAGCTTTTTTTGTGATGGCAAAGAATTGGAAATTGAGGGGATGTTCCTCGATTGGGGAATGGCTGAACAATTTGTGGTAATGATCCTGATGGAATACTATTGGGCTATAAGAAATGACAAGTGGGATAGTTTCAGAAAAACCTGGGAAGATTGATATGAACTGATGCAAAGTGAAGTGAGCAGAACCAGGAGAACACTGTATACAGTAACAGCAACATTATAAGCATGATCTATAAGGGAAAGACTTAGCTTCTCTGATCCAGACAGCAATTCAAGACAATTCCAAAGGATCTATGATAAAAGACACTCTCTCTCTCCAGAGAGGCAACTGATGAATTCTGAATTCAGATTGAAGCACACTTTTAAAAATGTTCTTTTTCTTGTTAAGGTTTTTTGGTCTGTATTTTCTTTTGCAATATGGCTAATATGGAAACATATCCTATGTTATTTTTATATATATAACTGATATCAAATTGATTACATTCACAAAGAGGGGAGATGGGTGGGAGAGAGAATTTAGAACTCAAAAAAATTTTTAAATGAATGCTAATACATTGGAAATATTTAATGAAGTAAATAAATTTATTTTTTTAAAGAAGGGTAGGTTTATAGGAGAAAGATGATGAGTTCCATTTTGGACTTTCCCTTCTTATTATTACTTATAGAGATCAACCCTGAACAAAAGTGTGACCTTAACTAAATTTTTCCTAGGTGCTCCCCAAAATTGTGGTGCTATTTACCCTTTTGTTCTACATTTTATTTCTTGTTCCAATAACTGCTATGAGATTGACTGAATGAATGAAAAAATATTTGCTAAGCATTTATTATGTGCCAGGCTAAGTGCTTGGGATATAAATAAAAAAATGACAATTTCCTGTCCTCAGAGAGCTCACATTTTAATTAGGAGAGACAACACAAGCTATAGGGTAGCTATGGAAAGGGCCAGTGGTCTTATGGTACATGGACCCTTGTCCCATGTACCCTAAGGCTGTAACTGTATACAGTGTTCTCCTGGTTCTGTTCATGTGGGCAAAAGCCCAGGTGGGCAAAATAACAGAGCATATGGTAAAGACTTGTGGTCTACCATTTTACTGGAGAGATTTTAGCTGGGGCACTCTCATAAGCGCATCTAAATGATACAAATGGCCCCAGGGTATGTGTGGCCCCTAAATTTGGGGAAAAAAGAAAGGGACCTGAGAGAGAAGAGGAGTTCTAAGTTCCTTGGAGGAGAAGGAATCTCAGCATCCAGCTGGGAGGAGGTGCCCAAGTCCTGTTAAGATCAGTATTCTGTCTACTATTCTGTTGAAATCTGCAATTTCAGAGCTGTAAATTGGGAAGGATTTGATAAGGTAGAACTCTCCGATACTAAAGTGTTAACTTTTCTAGGTGGGATTTATGATGAACTGTTGAATTTATGACATCAACAAAACAACTGAATGTGGAAAATATTTTGGAACATTTTCGGCTTATTTAGATTTCATGTAATAAGTGACCTGGAAATCATCCTTGCGCAGAGATTTACTTTAGGTGGCAATCATAGATACCAATTTTCAGATAACTAGAACATAATAACAGTGATAATGATAGAAGCAGCATGACACAATGGAGAGAGGTTTGGCCACTGAGTTATAAAGCCAAAGAAAAAAAGATTTAAAATTGGAAGACATCTCAAAAACCATCTAGTTCAACCTCTTATTTTACATGTGAAGAAACTGAGGTCCAGGAAGATTAATTTATCTCCCCAATTTCCAGCAGGTGGTAAACATCAGAGGTGGGATTTGAACCGAGGTCCTCTACCTCAAGAGATAGTGCTCTTTCTACCAAACCCTGAGATGTTGGTTTATATCTTCTCTCTGGTATATATTAAGTACATGACTGAGAACAAATCATTTTAATCTCACTTAGCTTCAGACAACTCTCAGTCATATCAGGAAATAACAGATAAATGCAACCCCTTGAAGACCTATTAGGTAACCTTTGGGAAGGGAGACAGGGCAGAGCAAAAAGCTTTATTTGGGTGGTTGGCAGGAGAGTGTCATAACAGGAGAGCTCCAGGAGCCCTGGAAGCTGGTGTCAGGACCTTCCCACTATGTCTAAATGAGATACTAATATTCACCAATTTTTATGAATGGTTTATATTCTAATAGTTCTTTTGTAAAGCAACCGTTTGCAACTTGGAATGTATTTTACCATAAAAACAATGCTATATCTGGTAATTATATTCCCAGGCCAGCCAAGAAAAGCCTTAATAAGCAATGAACCACTAATAGTACTATTTTGCCCAAACACTATAATATTGTTTCCATGGAAAAATGAATCTGGAGTTGTAACTGGGATTCCAGGAGAATAGTGAGGAGGTGTCCTCATTGACTACTTGCAACCCCTGGCCCCGAATGGCTTGTTAAGTCCCCACATCTGCCTGAGATAGGGCCCCCATCAAGTCCATCACTCCCAAGGGGTAACGCATTGAGAACCAAAATAGCAGGAGCCTCTACCCAAGATGGGATGGGGGGAAAGGGTGGCTCTGTGGAGTCAGTCCCTCTGTCTGGGGTTTCATGGTAAGTCAAGTGTTCATAAATAAAGCACTTCCCCTCTAGCAGGGACAGCGGCTACCCTGGCACTAGTGCCCCATGGCAGTTTCTGCCAAGAGTGACAATTCCTATATTTCAGGCTGGCCCCTAGATTTCTTTCCTGTTTTATTAGGAAACAGAAGGAGGCTGCATGGGACAGAATAGAGTGAGGACTATGGAATCAGAGTGAGGGTTAGAACCCTGACTCTGCCACTTACTTGCAATAGGATTTTGGGCAAATCGATGGATTTCTCCAAGTCTGCAGCAAACTCAATGTGTGACTCTTCTAAGTGATTTCACTTGTTGGGCTGCTTTCCTCACTGGTAAAACGAAGGGTATGATTCAGATGATGTCTATCTTAGCTTAGCTTAGGTGTCAGGTCACTTAGCTTCCATGACCTGACAAATCCCCAAACGGATATTAATAATGAGAGCATGTTCCGAGGAGGGTAATCAGAATGGAGAGGGGACTAGAGCTGTTATTACAACAGAAAGTAAGGGCTAAAAAACAACTGATGCTACACCCAAAGTAGAAAGGGCTCCCTCAGGGGGTAGTTGATCTCCCATCACCAGAGGGCATCAAGCACAAAAATTTGTCAGGTCTTGCTCCGGCTTGGTTAAGAAAGACTAGATGGTACCTGAGATCCCCTCCAACTTCAGGATGCCAGATCTGGCCAAAGACTGCTTCAGACTCACAGTTCTTGGGTTTCAGAAATGCCTAAGTAATGATTTTGAATGTTTAACATTGACTTGTACATTTGCATGTTATGTCCCAGCTATGGAATGTAAGTGCCTTGAGGGCAGGGGCTTTCATTTTATTTTTGTACACTCTGTTCCTCTGACAATGAATGGTAAATAGAGAAAAGGATTGCACCTCTGATTACAAGAGTATAAGGAACTGGTGAATGAGGAAATCCCTCTACCCAGGCAGGTCAGCACATTTTATGCAACCTTTTTTAAATCCTTACTTTTTGTATTAGTATCAATTCTAAGGCAAAAGGATGGTAAGGGATAGGCAACCAAAGTTAAGTGAATTGGGCAGGGTCATACAGTGAGGAAGTGTCTGAGACCAGATTTTTACCCAGTCCTCCTACCTTCAGGACAGGCACTCTATCCACTGTACTAGGTAGCTACCCCATCTGCAGCATTTAATCTCAGAGAATTTCCTAGAGTAATGAGAGTTAAATGACTGGGCTAGGGTCATATAACCAGTCAGAGGTGGGACTTTCCCAGGTGTTCTTGGCTTTGCTGCCAACTCTCTGTCCATTATATCAAGCCACCCAGGGCTCAGTAAGTGCTTGATGAATGCTTGTTGGACTGAAATCTCAGGATGAGTTTATAGGCCAACATTTTAAGGATCTATGGTTCTTCAGATATAAGTGCTTAGCAGCAATGCAATGACCCAGGACAATTCAGAGGGATTTATGAGAAAGAACACTATCCACATTCAGAAAAAGAACTTCGGTAATAGAAACACAGGAGAAAAACAACTGCTTGATCACATGGTTCAATGGGGATATGATCAGGAATATAGACTCTAAATGATCACCCTAATGCAAATTTAAAAATATGGAAATCAGTCTTGATCAATGATACAAGTAAAACCCCGTGGAATTGCTCCTTGGCTATGGGAGTGAAGTGGGAGGAGTGGAGAGGAAGAACATGAATTATGTAACCATGGAAAAATGTTCTAAATTAATTAAATAAATAATTTTTGAAACCCCCCAAAAGAAATTAAAAATAGATATAAATGCTAACTCCAGTAACAAAGTCTGCTACCCCCAACCTCCTTGGAAGGCTCCCCTGGCCTCATAATGCCCTCCCCAGATGATGAACCTTCTGTTGACAAGTCTCAGCATGTGGCTAGGCTTGGCTTTAGACTGTGCCTCCAGTGGAAACCTTTTATGTCGGCATGACCTGTCAGAATTCATGCCTCAGTGGCACATTCTTTGAGAACCTAGGGTGACTTCTGTGCCTCAACGAGGCATCAAAGTAGGACTATGATGAAGGGCCAGAGTAAACATGGGAGGAAAAATGTTTCCTTGTCCCTTGTCCTGCCCAAATCCATCTGAACTCTTCAGCACTGGATAGTCCTTTGGGTGCCAATTATAAATGAAAATAATCATGGAATGCCAGAATACAATAGATTGTTAAAATACAAATAAAACCATAAACCAAGAGCTGAGAGGGACCTTAGAAGTCATCTAGTCCAGTTTCCCCCTTTTATAGGTCAGGATCTGAGAGGAACTAGAGAGATTAAATGATTTACCCAATTATATGAGGGTAGAAAGAAGCTCTAGTTTTGAACCCATGTTCTCTGATTCCAAAAACCATTGATCTTTCCACTAGGATAAAATGAAATGTTATAATTGGGTGTCCTTTGATCTCACTTTTTTTCTTACCCCATCATACAATGGAGTTAGAAATATAGTTTATTAGATTATAAAATCACATATATGACTTGGTTGCAAGACTGGAGCTAGAACTTACATGTCTTATCCCTTAGCTCAGTGATGCTCCTTAGAGGAGCAGGGGGAAGAGGAGAGCTCTGGGAGCTGAGGGAAGGAGGAACCAGAATCCAGATCCTCAGTGGCGGGTACCTGGCACCTTGGGCTAACTCTCCACAGCAGCTCCGAATAGTTAAATTTGCTAATTGAATTATAATTCCAACCCTAAGCCATAAAATCAAACCCTGCAATAAGCTGCCCATGGTTGCCTGACAGCTGGCCTGTCTGATCCTGGCAGTCTGCTTACAAATTGGTATTAGTGGCACTAAGAGAGCTGATTAATGTGGCGACAAGAGACCCACTAACCTGACACTACCAGCTGGGCTCCCCAAAGCTGTCAATCTCCCTCCCAGCTGCTAAGCCCACTGAGCCCTGCTCACTCATTTACATGAGAGCAATCGGGGGCCACCGAGGAGCCTTTCAGTGCCAGGCAAGACTAGGTTCTGTGGGAGTGGCAGAGATCCTCTACTGTACTCCTGCATGCCCTGGAAGGGTCCAGGGAGAGAGGGCAGGCTCAGTTGGGTGGAAAAAAGCAATATTCTTGTCCCTACCCATACCCTGGGTTTCTGAACCGTCAGCAATGGATATGACCACAACATTAGAGATTTGCTAAGCACTGAAACTACCGTTCTTTCCACTTTTATTATTGGATTCAAATTAGATATTATTTGCATTAGATATGACATAAAATGCAAATAATATAACTGAGGGTGATAATAGTGACAGTACACCTAAGGCAACTGAGTGCTAGATTTGGCATCAGGAAGACCTGGCTTCAAATCCAAAACCTTTTTGGAGGCAAACAGGGTTAAATGACTTGCCCAGGGTCACACAGCTGTGTGTAACAAATCTAACACTTTTTATTTACTTCTGAGGCAATTGAAGATATCTTTCTCCTTGATCAGTTCCATCAGAAATAAAAAGAGAGACCTCATCTGTTTGAGGAAGAAGGTAAAGATTGGTGTCCATAATAGGAAGGTCACTACTAGGAGTAGAAAAAGAAGAATATTGATGAAACTCCAGGATTTTATTGATAGAGGAGGGAGCCATGGAGAAGCTCCAGCTCTAGAATGTGTATCTGGTCACCACGTTCTTGCAACAATGATTGATCCCAAGGAAATTAAAGATGAGCTTCGGGGTGAAAAAAAAACAAAGACGTTTACATTCTATTGGGAGAGACCACAAAGACATACAAAATATGTATATATACATACATGTATATGTATATATAAATAACATAATAATAATACATACATACATACATACAAAATAAGTACGATGTGAATAACTTTGCGGGATGGGGGTAGGGATTAGGAAAGTCATTGGGTAGAAGACAGTACATGAGCTGTGCCTTGAAGAGAGGGATTCTATGAAGTGGGAAGGGGGAAGCGAAGACGTTCCAGGAATGAATGTTGGCCAGTGCAAAAGGCCTAGAGGTGATAGATGAAATGAAGGAAAGAAAGACCTTTTTTAACAGAGAAATGTAGACTGTAGGAAGGAGTTTTATATATACATATATATAAAATATATATATACACCCACAAGGGAGTTTTATATATATATATATATATATGTATATATATATACTAAACATATATAACATATCATATATAATAAATATATAACATATATATGTTATATCTAAAATGAAGCTGGAAAGGTAAATTGAGGCCAAGTTGTGAAGAACTTTAAGAACCAAAAAGAAGTTTATATTTTCTCCTAGAGGCATTACGGAACCATTGGAATTTAGTGAGTCGAGACTTGATGCTCAAGCAAACCCCCCCCCTTTTTTTTAAACCTTTACTTACTGCCTTAGAATCAATACTAAGAATAGGTTCCACAGTCACCTCCTTAGCTCACACACTCATCACCTCTCACATGGACTGGCCTCCTTGCTTTATCCTCCTACTCCAAGCCATGTTCTTCTGATAGCTGTTGAAGGGATTTTGCTCAGGGACAGTTAAGGGGCTTAGTGGACAGAGAGCCAGGTCTGGAGTCAGGAAGACCTGAGTTCAAATCCATCCTCAGACACTTACTACCCCTTTGGCTCTAGGTAAATCACTTCACTGTTTGCCTCAGTTTCCACATTGTAAAATGAGCTAAAAAAGGAAATGGCAAACCACTCCAGGATCTCTGTCAAGAAAGCCCCGAACAGGGTCATGAAGAGTAAGACACACCTGGAGAAAATCAACAACAACTGGGATATACATTGTGAAATGTTTAATAGGCACTTGTGCTAGTGCCTTCCCTTTTAAGGTTATCTTCTATCTACTCTGCATATTTTGTAAGTACTTACTTATATAACGAGCGTCTCCCCCATTAGAATATGAACTCTTTGAAGCTTAGGACTATTTATGCTTATTCTGTGGATCTCCATTTAGCATGTAGGACACTGTCAATGTTTAATAAATGTTTGCTGAATTCCCTTTTACCAGGCAATAGCACTACTGGGTCTGTATCCAAAGAGATTAGAGACCAGGGAAAAGGGCCTACAAGTACCAAAATATTTTTGGCAACTTTTTTTGTAGTGTCAAAGAGTTGGAAACTGAGATGTGCATCATTTGGGGAATAGATGAACAAATTCGAGTATATGATTGTTATGAAATACTATTGTGCCATAAGAAATGACTAACTAATGATATAATAATAAGAAATGACTAAGGATGAATTCAGAAAATCTTGGAAATTCTTATATGAACTAAGGCAAAGTAAATTGAGAAGAACCAAGAGAAGAGTTTATAAAGTAACAGAAGAAATATTATACGATGTTCAATGGTGACAGGTTAACCTATTATTAGGAAAGCAAATTCCTAAGATATTCAAAAGGAATCCATGATGAAAAATGCTATGGACAGCCAAAGATGAAACTGTTAGAATCTGATTGCAGATGAAAGCATTTTCTATTTTATTTTCCATTTTCTATTTTATTTCCTCCAGGAGTTTTTTATTGTATGTGTGATATATGACTTCTGTTACAGAATAAGTAATATAGAAATTTGTATTGTATGAAAACACTAGCATAACCTATATCAGACTATTTACCACCTTGGGGAAGTGGAGGGGGTGGGCGAAGGGAGAAAATCTTAATCTTAAAATGTCAGAAAACTATTATCAAAAATTGCTTCTACATGTACCTGAAAATAGAAATAAGTAAATAAATAAATCCTGTTTTCAAAAAATGCTTTTCCTGATTGACTAATACTGACATGGAGCTCAGATATCCCTCCTTATTATTTTTTTTTTGAGTTGCAAATTTGCAAGACTGGAGGGAGTTTCTCTTCTAAGAGTTCTTTACTGGATATACTGAGTCATCTGCATAGAGTTGGTACCTAAACCCATGGGAGATGATGAATTCACCAAAAAAGAGAATATAAAGAGAGAAGGGAAGAAGAGAGTCTACTTGAGTTATACCCATAGTTACAAATGAGATATGGATGATGAGCCAGCAATAGGTACCTAAGAGCTTACATACAGTCAGAAGAGAACCAGGAGAGATCAAAGTTACAAAAACCCGAAGAGGAAAGAATATCTAAAAGGAGAGAGTGGTAAACTGTGCAAATGAAGCAGAGAGATCAAACAGGATGTTGATTGAGAACAGACCATTAGATCTGGCAATTAAGAGATCAGTGGCAACTTTGGATAGAGTGATTTTAATTGAATGATGAAGTCAGAAGCCAGACGGCACTTGTTTGAGGAGTGAGTAGGAGGAGAGGAAGTGGAAGCAAGAAGGCAAGTGCAGGCAGGTTTTTCAGGGAATTTGGCTGAGAAAAGGAGAGGAACGAACATGATAGTTTGAGGAGATGACAGAGGCTAGTGAAATTCTATGCATACCCATTGCAAAGGACATACACAAAATGTATAAAATTCAGTCTTCCGGGTTATTCCTGAAGATTACACATCATAGATTAGTTGCAGATTTGTACTGGCCGGTGATGGAGTTTTCACATGAAGAGCTTCATTCAAAGAAGAAACCGTCATTCTAGACACTGATGATGATGATGATATCTTATATTTACATAGATTGTTATGAGGGCACCTAGGTAGCACAATGGATAAAGCACCAAGTCTAAAGTCTGGAGGACCTGAGTTCAAACCTAGCATCAGATACTTCATAGATGTGTGAACCTGGGCAAGTCATTTATCATCAATTTCGTAGTCCTTTGCTGCTCTTCTGTCTTAGCATTAATACTAAAACAAAAGATAAGGATTAAAAAAAAGAAATTTATAGTTTAAAATGAATTCTCATAGATATTTTATTTGCTTCTCACAACAACTCTCTGAGTATAAAATTTATTGTTCCTATTTGACAGATGAGGAACACAGAATTTAGAAAACTCAGGTGATTTATTCAGTGTCAGGAATCAAACTAACATCTTCTGACTCCTGATACCATGGTCTTCATGCTATACTGTAAGGTGGTTTACCCATATTAAGTGGCCCAAAGCTGGGCTTTTCATTGCTATTGCAACCTTTCTGGAATGGGGAAATCTCTCAGGGACAATCCTGGCTCTCTCAGGAATCCTCTAGCCATTGTTAAAATTAATTGTGGTTGGGACTGATAATATATATTGATTAGGTGGTCCCCAGGGATTTAATTTATAAATCCCAAAATGAATTACTAAAGTAAATAGAATTTATGGTAGTTTATTTACAATATAAGGAAGATATTAAGGAATGAGAGAGAGAGAGAGAGAGAGAGAGAGAGAGAGAGAGAGAGAGAGAGAGAGAGAACTCTGACTTCTTCTGATACTAGTTAGATTTCTAAGCCCCAGCCAGAGGAAGAGAGTCTCAAGAGGCTCCTTACCTAGAGGCTTCACACCTCCAGAAAGGCAGGGTCACTAAGTCAGCTTTTCACTCACCAACGGTAACAGTCTAAAAGAAGTCTGGGTGTTAGTCTTCCAGTTGCTCCTCCAAGTCAGTGCCTGAATCTCCGCATGCTCTAATGTCTGAATGTCCATCTTCCCTTCAGCTCTGAGTGACTGATCCTTCACTCCAAGCCCAGATAACTGACTGTCTGAACTCATCTGAATATCTGAATCCGAATCCCTCTTGAGTCTTTTTTTTTCCCTCTATTTAAAGACCTTTTTCTCTTGTGTCATCTCCTCTAAATTTTCAAGTCTACCAATTACAGCAGATGCTTTTCTCCAGGATTGCCCATTCTTTAGTTCTCACCTTCTTTGGTCAGATTTTCTTTTTGGGTTACTTAAATCCTCTTTTGTTAAGTTCACCTTTTGTAGTTACTTAACACCTTTTTGTGATTAATTCACCTTTTGTAGTTACTTAACACCTTTTGTAGTTAAAATCTAAAAATAGATTGTAGCTTACAATTCTAGCTTCACTATAAAGGAAGATCTATGTACTTTCATTGTTACATTCAGGAGATTACAATTTTATCTTCACAATAAAGAAAGAGCTAAGTATCTTCATTGTTACAATCATAAGATAGCTAAATCCAATCTTCACACCATGGAGTAGAAAATAACCAGGATGTTATCACACATTTGGGCATTACTTTTCACTTTTCAAAGCCTTTTGTAGCTAATATCACATTAAAATCTCACAATTACCATGTTTGGCAGAGATGGGCTTATTATCTATCTATCTCTGATTTGTAGATGAGGACAGCTAGGTGGCACAGTAGACAAAGTGCCAGGCCTAAAGTCAGAAAAATTTATCTTTCTGAGTTCAAATTTGGCCTCAGACACTTACTGGTTCTGTGATCCTTGGAAAGTCACTTCACTCTATTTGCCTCAGTTTCTTCAACTGCAAAATGAGCTGGAGAAGGAAACGGCAAACCACTCCAGTATCTTTGCCAAGAAAGTTCCAAATGAGGTTGTGAGGAGTTGGACACAATTTAAACAACTGAACAACAGCAACAAAAATTTATAGATGAGAAGACTGAAGGCCAGAAAAATTAAAGGGCTTGCCCAAGATCATATAGCAACCTGGACTTTTAAAAATGAGATTTCTTGAGTTACTAAACTAAAACATTTCCAGTCCATTACATATTTCAAAATTTTGAATTTAGTATTCATTCCAACCTTCTCATTTTAGACATAACAGGACCAAAGAAGAAAATGACATTTCCAACAGCACAAAGGTTGTAAGTGGCAGAGTCAAAATTTAAGCCAGATCCTCCTACTTTAAAGCTAGCATCCTTTCTACATGCCATGCTGATGCTCAATCAATGTTGAGAAGGCAAAACCAGTGTCAGAGGCTATCACTGAAAATTAGGACCATCCAAATGCAAAAATACTAACCAATTTGAACTGGAAGTTGTTCTGGCTATCCGACTAGAACAGAGCAGGATTCTGTATTCTGATTTGGTCTAGCTGGGAGGCACATTGGTTTCCCATTCTACAGAACCATGGGATCTCATAGCTGGCAAGAAATTCAAAAGTCAGAATTTCTAGCCTGTACCTAACATTCCTAATAAATGATCATTTAGAGTTCAATTTAAGATCTCTGGTGAGGGGTAACCCATTCACTCCTAAGGAAAATAGGTTTAACTTTCTGATAGTTCTAATGATTAGGAAATGTTTCTTTCTATCTAGAGGAATTCTACCCCTCTGATAACCACCTGAGCAGCTAAGTGGTATGGGGAAGAGTGCTGGGCCTGGAATTAAGAAGACCTAAGTTCAAATGTGGCCTCTCACACTTCCTAGCAGTATGACTCTGGGCAAGTCACTTATCCACATTGGCCTCAGTTTCCTCATCTGCAAAATGAGTTGGAGAAGGAAATGGCAAAGTGCTCTAGTATTTTTGCCAAGAAAATCCCAGATGGGATCATGAGGAATCAGATAAGACTAAGAGACTAAATAACAAATGACCACCCATTGTTCCAAGTACTACTCTCTGGGGCAAAGCAGAACAATTATACTCCCTCTGCCATGTCAGCTATTTCCATACTGGAAGACAGTTCCCAGGACCCCTTAAATTGTTTTTTCTCTAATCTGCTCCTCCCCAGTTCCCTCATCCAATTCTTGAATGGTTATTCTTCTATTCTATCATCATTCTGGTTGCATTTCTCAGGATGCTCCACTCTCTATCTTACAAATATCATTCCCAAAATGTAATGTCTAGTCTTGAGTGTGCTCCAGCTAGGGCAGTGAACCTATTAGCTCTCCACCCACCCCTTTTTCTGGATCCTGTGCTTTTCTATGTGAGTTTTTTTTTTGTTTGCCATGATAAACTATTGTTTCATTTTGAGTATACAGTTTACTAAATCCCTCGATTTTTTTCCATACAAGCTACTGGAAGCCATGTCTCTATCATGCTGAAACTTCACATTTTGAAACCAAATGTAGAAGTTCATTTTTATTTTTTGGTTAATTAGCCATGTCCAACTCTTCATGACCCCATTTGGGCTTTTCCTGGCAGAGATACTGGAGTGGTTTGCCATTTCCTTCTCTAGCTCATTTTATAGATCTGGAAACTGAGGCAAACAAGGTTAAGTGACTTGTCCAACTAGTAAATATCTGAGGCCAGATTTAAACTCAGGTTTCCTGATCCCAAAGTTAGCATTTATCCAGTATGCTACCTACCTGTCCCTCAAAAGTTCATCATTATCCTAATTACTCTTCTTTTAGAGAGGAAGAATGGCATGGTGGCTAAAGGACTAGCTTTTAGTCAGGAAGATGTTCAGGTCTGATACAAATGGCTACCAAGGATAAATTTAAAGGGTCTCAGGCAACTCTGAGATTGTTGTAGATAAACAGTCATTCTTTATAATTTAAGATAATCCCTACAATGAGAGTTTCTTTCTGTCAATGAAATCAAGGGTTTAAACCAAAAACTTAAAGAAAACCAAACAACCACCACAACAAAACCAGTCAGAGAATTAGATCTGACCCATCCTTCCAGACTAGGGCTCCCAATTCTATCATTCAAAATGTTACCTTTCAGCTAAGTATTTAATTTATTTATTTGTCTGTTTGTTTGTTACATTAAAATTCCCATGTAACTCCTTCCTCCCTTCCCCTCCTCACACTAGAGGAGGCAACATTTGGCCAAAAAAAATATATATATATATATGTATATATAGAGACATAGTTTATATGTATATAAACTATGTCTTGTTTGTTTCTATTTAGTTTTTTCTCTGGAGGTGGATTGCTTTATATAATATTCTTTTGGTTCTGTTTGTTTCAAACTTCATAATTTCATATAGGTCTTTCCACGATTTTCTTTTTCTTTTTTTAAAAATCCCTTACTTTCCATCTTTGAATCAAGAAATGTATTGGTTCCTAGGCAGAAGAGCAGTAAGGGCTAGGTAATGTGATTTGCATAGTCACACAGCTAGGAAGTATCTGAGATTAGATTTGAACCCAGGATCTCCCATCTCTGGGCCTGGTTCTCAGCCTACTGAGCTACTGTCTCCCTCTTTCCATGTTTTTCCAAAATTAACCTAATTATCATTCCTTACATCACAGTAGTATTCCTTCCCAATCATATACCACAACTTGTTTAATCATTCCCCAATTGATGGGCATCCCTTCAATTTCCAGTTCTTTGCTACCACAAAGAGAACTATCAAAATTTAGAGCATATCAGTTCTTTTCCTTTTTTCCTGGTCATCTTAGGAAATAAACCTAATAGTAGTATATTGTTGGGTCAAAAGGTACACATTAATTTATAACTCTCAGGGCATAATTCCAGATTGCTCTCCAAAATATTATATCACTTCACAGATCCACCAACAGTGTATTAGTGTCCCCATATTTCCACATCCTCTCTAATATTTATCATTTTGCCTTTTTCTCATTTTAGCCAATCTGATAGGTATGAGAGTTGTTTAGATTTGCATTTCTAAGTTAAATGTATTGCCACAGGTATAACAAACATTCCATCTATGCCTTACTCTGAGTCATTGATTAAAATGTTGAACAACACAAGACCAATGACAAATCTCAGGAGCATTCCACCAGAGACCACCCATCATACTGACAGCAATCTACTTGGGTATAGTTACAATTATAATTGGAAATTCTCCAAATCCAAGTCCCATCTCGCAGCTATTTTCCTAGAATTTCTTTCGGCTGTGGTTAAGATATCTTGAAAGAGGCAATAGAATCACAGAAATGGAAAAGGACCTTAGAAATCATTTAATGTAACCCCATTCTTTTACAGATAAGGAAAGTGAAGCCCTCAAAGTACAAGTGATTTACCCAAGATAACACAGCAGGGTTGTCCAGTGCACTCTTCAGGCATGCTGATACCAAGAGTGTCTTCTTTATTTACTTTTATTAACTCAAGAAGCTACTTAGACCTTCTTAGTAACTTTGTGGGAAACTTTCTTATTTGGTGGGAGAGGGGAACTTGGAATCGACTGGTCAAATCTTTTCAATTTTGTAATATGTATTTTCAATGTAAGCATTACAATCTATTCATGAATACACACATGATTATGAAGCACCCCTTTAGCTTTTGTTTAATCTAACTAATTACTACAAGTAAATATACATATGTGGGTGAGGGAACTTTGCATGTGTATAAGTGTTTTATACATATGTGTGTATACAGACATACATATATATATATTATTGATAGAGGTGAACAATCAAAAAAGTCTGGAGGGCATTAATTTAGTCTAAACCCTTGCTTTTATAGATGGAGAAACTGAGACCCATAGAAATTAAGGGACTTTTATTCAAAGTCTCACAGATAGTAAATAACAGAGCCAAGGGTCAAAATTAGATTTGAACTCCAAATTCACTGCATCATAATCTTTGAAGAAAGGGTTTGCTAAGAAAGCTTGTCACAAATTCAAAAGCAATGAAGTCCAAATGAGTGAGTTTTGATTGTCGCTCCAGGATAGTCCTGAGAGTTCTGAGGAGGTCTGGGAAAGGCCAGGAAGACAAAGAGCAGTGGGGATTTGGTATCAACCAAATGAAGAGTTTGTTACAAACTTAATTACCATTTCATCCATCTGAACCCATAGATAGTCCTGAGACCTCACTGCATAGCAAATACCTCCACAACTCACAACATAAATAGCCAGGAGAATGAGATGATTTACTGCTATTTTGCATAAGGGCAAAGCAGTTCCAAGAACATTTATAAGTGGAACACATAGGCAGGGAGGCAGGACAGTCAAGCCTGGCATAATCCAGCCTTTTGGGCAATCCTTCTTCCCAAGGAGTGATTAAAACTAGCTTGTCCAAGTAAGGAGGGAGAGAGGTAAAATATTTATTGGGAAAAGACGTGGGGATTGAAAAAACAGGGGATATGGAAGGTTTGTAGCAGGGTATGGAGGAGTTGAGGGGAGAGAGGGAATATTGCTCAGTGAGGCAAAGGAGAGAGATACCCCCTGCCAAGAAGCAGCATCAGGGGTCTGATAAGGACCATTTGTCCTTGAATGACTGAACTGATGTTCAGCTCCCTCTATGCCCCAGAAAAGATAGTCCACTTATCTGACTGCGAATTCAAATAAGATAAAGTTTAATAACCAGTTTGTATTGTAAAGGTATCAGGAAAGAGGGGGTGATGGATGTCCCTAAATAAGGTTGGAGTTTTTCTCAGCTTCAGAGCTGAGGCCAGGCCTCACAGCCTGGTGGAGGGTTTCTCCCATGTCCATCTACTCTATATCTGTGCTAGCTTTGTCAAATTTAGAATCTTAGCAGTAGACAGCAAGCAACAAGAAAGTCTGACCTTCAGAGCTGGTTGGGCCTGAATCCTCAGGCTGAACCAAGTAGAGGCACTCCACTCCAGACTGAACAAGCTCCTCCCTCCTCCAACACCAGGCAGAAAGGAAGGAAATGCTAGTAGCAAGACCCAACGGCCATTCCCAGTTGCCCCTTCCCCCACCAACTATCAGTCTTGACAATTTCCTCTCTCTCTAATATACCCACTGTTGCTTGTTCCAACACAGTGGCAGAAAGTCCAGAACTTGCTCTAGTTTCCTTTCCACAGAGGAAGCACAAACAGGAGGGGGCATCCAGGTCCAAAGGGACCCTGTTTGTCTCCTTCTCTTTGTGTCTCTAGTGGGCATAATGCAGCCTTTGTGTTGAGGTCTGGGTGTATTTCCATGAAGACCATACCAAAGTAATCAGGGAGGACAATAGACATTGCCAACCCTCCCCCTTCCCAGTCCACTCAAGATAGTCCCCTTCCCACAGTGATACCACAAAAGCTCCCCTAAGTAACTGGGCCTTATGCCAACATCAATAGATGGACAGGTTTTGGCCTCATCTAAACCATAGTGGGATAATATTCGCAGATCCCAGTCCCAAAGAATTTCAGTCTCCAGTACCCACCATCTTTGTGAGCTCCCTTTTCAATTCACACCTGGACTATTGAAAAAGGCACTTCATTAGCTTCCTCTCTTGATACAACCTTTTGCACTTATGCTGGAAGATGCAGCCAATTGCGTAGCTTGGCTAATATTCCTCCCTTCTTCAAGGATATACAATGTGCCCCTCCACATATTGTATTCTAGGCACCTTCTTTTCTTGCTTATCTTTAGTTCCTATGGGATCAAGCCCAAATTCCTTACATAGCCATTCTACGTCTTTAAAATGAGATCTCAACTTACCATTCAAATCTTCTCCTCTCTTCAACATAAACTGACCTTTTTAGCCTAACCAATTTATTCACCATGTCCTCAACATCTTTGCCATTTTCTTACATCCAAACCTTTGTGATACTCCCCTCACCTGAATACCTGCTTCATTCTTTTCCATCTACCTAACCTCTATCTTTTCTTTGCACTTACCTACCTTAAGCTCTCTGTGAACTGATGGCTCCAGTCTCAGGATGATCTCTTTTTCCTTATTTTTCCTAGAATAATTAATGTCTATAGTAATAATTCAGCACTTATTTAGCACTTGTCTAGTCTCTGCCCCTTTTAGGGGTGAGACTTATACCTGCTGATGACTAAGGTAAATTAATTGGCCTGGAAAGGGGAATAATAATAATAATAACAACAACAGTAATAATAGCTAGCATTTATACAGCTCTATGAGGTTTGATGTACATGTTACCTCATTTGTCAGTCAATCAATAAACATTTATTAAATACCTACTATGTATCAGGCACTGGGCTAAGCACCAAGAAAGACAAAAAAGTCCCTGCTTATATTGGAAATAATTTCAGATAAAAGGCATCAGAATTAAAGGGGATCAGGAAACCAGTTCTATAGAAAATGAGATTTTAGCTGGGAATTGAAGCAAACCATGAAGACTAGGAGGAAGATATAAGGAAGGAGATCATTCAGGATAACTGATAAAAAAGATCTATGCCAGAAGATAGAATTTCTGTTCTAGGAATCACCAAGAAGTCATTGTCACTGGATCACAAAACATGCTTATAAGGAGTAAGGTCTTATGTGGATTAAGGTGGATTATTAAATAAGGTGGATTATGAACTCAGGTCTTCCTGATTCTAAACTCAATGTCTTATTTACTATACAACCTATCTACCTAGGAACACTGGGGACAAAAGAATGCAGTCCAAGCAATTAGCCAAGAAAAAAAGGAGAGCATCTGGTCAAACTAAAGAGTTCATTGGTGCCATGAAATCCAGAAGTTTAGATGGAAGTCTGGTGTAGCCAGTTGGGATAGGGAAAAATAATTAGTTGGAGGGCAGAATTAATATCACAATGTATTAGTATATGACAGCTTTCCTCTTGTTCTCTATCAAGATCATGCTCCCTTATCATGGTAGTGAGTTAACCTCAGACTATCCTTGGCATCATTTTATGTCTAAATATCACTTCTAGGTTTTGTTATCTTTTTTTCACATATATCTTTTCTCCTAAACTAGAATGCAAGTTTCTTGAGGACAGGTACTATATCTTCTGACACTTTCTAGCTATATAACCACAAGAAAATCATTTAATCTCTCAGCCTCAGTTTCTTCAACTTAAAAAAAGGGGACTCAGTCCAGTGACGTAGCACAGTGGATAGAGCTCTAGGCCTGGAATTGTGAGGATCTGGGCTCAAATCTAAACTCAGGTACTTCCTAGCTACATGACCCTTGGGCAAGTAACAACTCCAGCTGTCTAGTCCTTACCACTTTTCTGTCTTGGTATTGATACTAAGACAGAAGGTAAGGATTTTCTTTAAAGGGCACTCAAAGCTCACCTGACGCATGGGAATGCCTTCGTTGGTTGATGCTACCTTGTTCTTTCATTCTGTAATGTCTTCATTATTAACTAAGGTATCATTACTAAGTAGTCATTAATGTTATATTTGTTTGCAACCTTTGCAATGTCTAACCTTGTGCCTTGAAAATAGTGGGAACTTATTAAATATAATATTTGTTAATCATTTGGTTGGTTGCACTTATATGCCATTTCAGTGAACATAACTGATACACTTATTCTGATCCTCTTTATTTGATTATTACTTATTTGGGAAATTTCATAGTAAATTTATTGATCTTAAGCTACTTGCCACCACAACAGCCTATTCATTTAAATCCAATATTCTCATAGAGCTAAAATCAGATTTGCAATAAACTGAAAAAAGAATAACAAGTAATAAGAAAAAGATGTGACATACAATTAAGAATATTTACTGAATTTTCTAAGCAAGTTGTTGAAAAATTTAAAAACAAGACGTGGACAATAGAAATACACTGACTGTAATAATTTCATGCAGAATTTAAACCAATGTAAATTTGTTGCTACAGGGAAACCAAAGAAACCCAAAACAAGTCCTAGTCAACAAATATTTGATTTATTTGTTTTTTTTAAGGCAAGGGGGTTAAGTGACTTGCCCAGGGTCATACAGCTGGGAAGTATCTGAGACCAGATTTGAACCTAGGACCTCCTGTCTTTAGGCCTGGCTCTCAATCCACCAAGCTACCCAGATAGCCTCTTCACTTATTTGTGTGTATGTGTGTGTGTGTGTGTGTGTGAGAGAGAGAGAGACAGACAGACAGACAGACAGACAGACAGAGACAGAGAGAGAGAGAGAGACAGAGACAGAGACACAGAGACAGAGACAGAGATAGAGACAGAGATAGAGAGTCAGAGAGAGTGAGGACACAGGTACTGGAGGCAATATAATTGTGAAGGAACTGAGAAGCTGATTTACAAGTTATCTAAAGAAGGGGAAGATAAAAAGGACATGGAAAAAATTTGGAATTTATTGATGCCAATAAAGATGATAAAGAAAACATCTCCTGGCCTGGATGCCTACGCTTTCATCTATTCAAAAACAATATTCAACAATGGACTACATACTTACTGTCTCATAACTGATTCAAAGATATAGAAAATATTAAATCTCATTGTACATATTGTTATTGTTTTTTTTAAGCATTTAGATCTATAGAACAAAATACCACCTTACAGGACATTGTATAATAACATGTCTTTCATTCATAAATCAAGATCTTTCAAGATTCCTTGGAAAATGTAACAAAAGAAATAGCCCAATACAATTACCTTCTAATAATAAACATCAATTTCTGCATAAAACAGGGAGATATCTGCTAAACAAAAGTAATTGCAACTTCAAAGGAAAAATTCCAGGACTGAGTCCAGGTTAAGGAGGAATTCCTGGTAGATAGTGAAGTCCTTTAAATGTTCATGTTTGTAGATGATGGCAAATAAAAGATTACATTAATCAAATGTAATTATCTGTTATTTTAAAGTAAAGACTTTAACCATTGATAAAAAAAAATTGCTGGAATAATACCCCAAACATTAGAGTCTCTTAGAAGTGATTCATAATCATTTAAAGGAATTCAATTTATCAATAAACATAGGAAATGTTAAATGGATGAGGAATGTCTATTGTCCATATTTCTACATGCATATGTATGGACACTCTAGAGAGCTGGTCTAAGAGTATACATATATATACAGATATACAGATGGACAGTGAATTGGGCCAAGAATGGAAAAGAAAGAGAAGAGAGAAAGCTAGATTGATTTGGGGAAAATGCAAAGCATTTTTTTATTGATTCCAAGCTTCCCCCAAAGCAAAGACCCCCTTCTTTCAAACACAAACATTTGATAGGCATTGCTGTATGGCAGTGAGACCTAAAACACCACTAACCCCAAAGAACCAAAGATAATGGTGCAGAGAGGATGATGGAAAGACAGCAACATATAACCAATAAGGACATTGAAGAAGAACCAGCATATGGTATATCAAGGAGTTTCTTGGTTGAAACTAGTGATATGAAACTAGTGATATAGAGGTAAAGGAATAGTGGACAGGCTGGCAGCCAGAATGCTGCCTTGGTGCCTTCACAATGTCAAGAGACAGGACCTCTCTAAGTTTTTAGGAGAGCTAAGGGATCAGTAGAGGACCTGCTGTGTTCATAATAGCTGCAACAACCTCAGGAGCCTGCCCAAGCTTCCAGCTACATCTTATCCCTTGGTAATACAGTTTCAAGAATTTTCCAGAGGAACTTTCACCCCCAAGATAATCTAGAAACAATGTTAAAAACTGGGAAATAAACTAAAAACAAATAAAAAAAACAAAACTATAGAAGCAATCATGTTTTAAATAGTAGAGGTGTGATGTCAAGGGCAGTTCCTAAAAAACATCTTCCATGGCACATTCACAAAGATTGACCATACACTAGGTCACAGAAACATGGCATAAAAATGCAGAAAAGCAGAAATAATAAATACAACCTTTTCAGATCATAAGGCAATAAAAATAATGATCAGTAAGGGTACATGGAGAGCCAAATCAAAAATTAATTGGAAATTAAATAATATGATACTCCAAAATTGGTTAGTTAGAGAACAAATCATAGAAAGAATTAATAATTTCATTGAGGAAAATGACAATGATGAGACATCCTTTCAAACCTTATGGGATACAGCCAAAGCAGTATTCATACTCATATGTACTCAAGTACTCATACTCATACTCATACTCAAGTACTCATATCCCTGAGTGCATATATTAATAAATCAGGGAGGGCAGAGATCAATGAATTGGAAATGCAAATAAAAAAACCTGAAAGCAAACAAATTAAAACCCCCCAGAAGAAAACCAAACTAGAGATCCTAAAAATTAAAGGAGAAATTAATAGATTTGAAAGTGATAGAACTATTGAACTAATAAATAAGACTAGAAGCTTGTACTTTGAAAAAACAAACAAAATAGACAAAGTACTGTTCAATCTAATTAAGAAAAGGATAGAAGAAAAACAAATTAACAGCATCAAAGATGAGAAGAGGGACCTCACCTCCAATGAAGAGGAAATTAAGGCAATCGTTAAAAACTACTTTGCCCAACTATATGGCAATAAATATATCAATCTAGGTGATATGGATGAATATTTACAAAAATCTAAATCGCCTAGACTAACAGAAGAAGAAATAGAATTCTTAAACAATCCCATATCAGAAAAAGAAATCCAACAGGCCATCAAAGAACTGCCTAAGAAAAAATTCCCAGGGCCTGATGGATTCACCAGTGAATTCTATCAAACATTCAAAGAACAGCTAACTCCAATACTATACAAACGATTTGACATAATAAGCAAAGAGGGAGTTCTACCAAATTCCTTTTATGATGTGGGATACCCTGAACCAGCAGGGGCCACACAGAAAGGGGGGTTCTCCTTTGTGGTAGGGACCAGAGGAGAAGTAGGGAATCGGTGAACCAGGGTGAAGAATGATAGACACGGACAAGCCAGTGTTTAAATAGGGCAGGCAACCCTATGATATTCTCCTTGGAGGGAAAATATGAGGCTCAATGGAATACGAGGTAGAGGAGGAGATTGAGGCAAGCCATGAGGGGCTACAGCCTTGGGGAAGAAGAAGGTTTAGTGAGGGAGAGAGACAGTAAGAAAGACTTAGGGGCAGAGTAAAGACCAAGAGTGGGGAGAGAAAGTTCCAAGAGAGCTACATGGGCTCCGCCTTCTGCTTTTATTGCTGAGTGGCGAGGAGGTGTTTCCAATTAAGTGTGGATCACATCAGAGAGCTTAGACAATCATGATTGGGTGGTAATGTAGAGGGAACACCTTTGGGCATGTAGATTACAACCCGGGTTTTCTCAGGAGAGTACTCTGTGCCAAAATGTTAATGAGTTTGTCCTAGCCAAGGGCTACATGGCCAGTTCAAGGTTACATTCACAAAGCTCATTGGTATAACCTTATGCTTGGAGACACAGTAACCATACAATCATTTATATTTCATAGATGTGAATATGCTTGGAATGCTACATATGACACAAACATGGTACTGATTCCAAAGCCTGGCAGGTCAAAAACGGAGAAAGAAAACTAAAGACCAATCTCCCTAATGAATATAGATGCAAAAATATTAAATAGGATACTACCAAAAAGACTCCAGCAAGTGATCACAAAGGTCATTCACTATGATCAAATAGGATTTATACCAGGAATGCAGGGCTGGTTCAATATTAGGAAAACCATCCACATAATCAACCATATCAACAAGCAAACCAACAAAAATCACATGATTATCTCAATAGACGCAGAAAAAGCATTTGATAAAATACAAAACCCATTCCTATTAAAAACACTAGAAAGCATAGGAATAGAAGGGTCTTTCCTAAAAATAATAAACAGTATGTATCTAAAACCATCAGCAAACATCATCTGCAATGGGGATAAACTAGATGCATTCCCAATAAGATCAGGAGTGAAACAAGGATGCCCGTTATCACCTCTACTATTTGACATTGTACTAGAAACACTAGCAGTAGCAATTAGAGAAGAAAAAGAAATTGAAGGCATCAAAATAAGCAAGGAGGAGACCAAGTTATCACTCTTTGCAGATGACATGATGGTCTACTTAAAGAATCCTAGAGATTCAACCAAAAAGCTAATTGAAATAATCAACAACTTTAGCAAAGTTGCAGGATACAAAATAAACCCGCATAAGTCATCAGCATTTCTATATATTTCCAACACAGCTCAGCAGCAAAAACTAGAAAGAGAAATCCCATTCAAAATCACCTTAGACAAAATAAAATACTTAGGAATCTATCTCCTGAGACAAACATAGGAACTATGTGAACACAACTACAAAACATTCTCCACACAACTAAAACTAGACTTGAGCAATTGGACAAACATTAACTGCTCATGGGTAGGACGAGCCAATATAATAAAAATGAACATCCTACCCAAACTTATTTATCTATTTAGTGCTATACTCATTGAACTTCCAAAAAAAATTTTTACTGATTTAGAAAAAACCATAACAAAGTTCATTTGGAATAACAAAGGATCAAGGATATCCAGGGAAATAATGAAAAAATACAAAGGAAGGTGGCCTTACAGTCCCAGATCTCAAACTCTATTATAAAGCAGCAGTCATCAAAACAATTTGGTACTGGCTAAGAGACAGAAAGGAGGATCAGTGGAATAGACTTGGGGTAAGTGACATCAACCAGACAGTCTATGACAAACCCAAAGACCCCAGCTTTTGGGACAAAAACCCACTATTTGACAAAAACTGCTGGAAAAACTGGAAGACAGTGTGGGAGAGATTAGGTTTGAATCAACACCTCACACCCTACACCAAGATAAACTCAGCATGGGTGAATGACTTGAACATAAAGAAGGAAACTATAAATAAATTAGGTGAACACAGAATAGTATATATGTCAGACCTGTGGGAAGGGAAATATTTTAAAACCAAGCAAGATATAGAGTCACAAAATGTAAAATAAACAATTTTGATTACATCAAGTTAAAAAGGTTTTGTACAAACAAAACCAATGTAACCAAAATGAGAAGGGAAGCAACAAATTGGAAAACAATGTTCATAACAAAAACCTCTGACAAAGATCTAATTACTCAAATTTATAAAGAGCTAAATCAATTGTACAAAAAATCAAGCCATTCGCCAATTGATAAATGGGCAAGGGACATGAACAGGCAGTTTTCAGCCAAAGAAATAAAAACTAGCAATAAGCACATGAAAAAGTGCTCTAAATCTCTTATAATCGGAGAGATGCAAATCAAGACAACTCTGAGGTATCACCTCACACCTAGCAGATTGGCTAACATAACAGCTATGGAAAGTAATGAATGCTGGAGGGGATGTGGCAAAGTAGGGACACTAATTCATTGCTGGTGGAGTTGTGAATTGATCCAACCATTCTGGAGAGCAATCTGGAACTATGCCCAAAGGGCAATAAAAGACTGTCTGCCCTTTGATTCAGCCATAGCACTGCTGGGTTTGTACCCCAAAGAGATAATAAGGAAAAAGACTTGTACAAGAATATTCATAGCTGCACTCTTTGTGGTGGCCAAAAATTGGAAAACGGGGGGATGCCCATCAATTGGGGAATGGCTGAACAAATTGTGGTATATGTTGGTGGTGGAATACTATTGTGCTAAAAGGAATAATAAAGTGGAGGAATTCCACGGAGACTGGAACAACCTCCAAGAAGTGATGCAGAGTGAAAGGAGCAGAAGCAGGAAAACATTGTACACAGAGACTGATACACTGTGGTACAATCGAAGGTAATGGACTTCTCCATTAGTGTCAATGCAATGTCATTAAACATTCTGCAGGGATCTAGGAGAAAAAACATTATCCACAAGCAGAGGACAAACTGTGGGAGTAAAAATACCGAGGAAAAGCAACTGCTTGACTACAGGGTTGAAGGGACATGTCTGAGGAGAGATTCTAAATGAACACCCTAATGTAATACCAACAACAGGGAAATGGTTCAAATCAAGGACATATGTGATATCCAGTGGAATTGCGCATCGGCTATGGGAGGAGTGGTGGGAAGGAGGTGGGAGAGAGGAAAAGAAAATGGCCTTTGTTTCCAATGAATAATGTTTGAAAATGACCAAATAAAATAATGTTTTAAAAAAATCTTCCAGAATAAAACAATCCAGGAGCATCAAGAGGAACATTGAGAAGACTAAAATAATATGTCCAATATTGTTACCAAGGCCTATCTTAGATCTGGATCATCTGATGAAAATATCTAAGGAGTCCCTAGGCTTTATGTATACAATCTATCCTACGGTTGAAACTGTAACTGGTTCTCTTCCTATGTAACCCAAAATATCTAGCTTTTCCAAACCTGCCAGCTGGAGTAATTGCTCTGAGAGGTTATCAGTAGAATAATGATAAATGTTGGCTCCTTTTGAGAAGTCTACCTAGAGACTATCATCTTTTTTCATGGGAATTGGGTGAAGTGTTTTTAGTCCAATGTAGATCTCCCTGTGCTTCCATTTGTTGTTCTAGGTGTACATTTTGGGGATTTATCAAATATTTCACTGAGTTCCCAGTTAATCCTATCATTTTTCTTAAGTTGTTGAAATAAATGTACAAATGGTATCCACCTACAGAAATATATACTCTGTGCATAAAAAAAATGTGAACTCAAGAAACAGATACACCACCTCCTAAGACTATTCATTCCACTTTGGCACAGCTCTAGTTGTTAGGAAATGTTTTCTTTCTGCAAGCCTAAATTTGTCTCTTTATAATTTCTAACCTCTATTTCAGGGGCATCCCTTATTATCCCCCTTTTATAGATAAGGAAAATGAGGCAGACAAGTTAAGTGACTTGCCTAGGGTCACAGAGCTATTAAGCGTCAGAGACTGGATTTGAACTTCAAAGCTTAAATAAAAATATTCACTGCATCCTCTCTCTCTCTCTCTCTCTCTCTCTCTCTCTCTCTCTCTCTCTCTCTCTCTCTCTCTCTTTCTATCTCTCTCTCTCTCTTTCTTTCTTTCTCTCTCTCTCTCTCTCTCTCTCTCTGAGTTTGATCTCCAAACTACAAAATCCATATTGTTTGCAATTTGTTTAAAAATTTAAAATTACATGTGCATGCTAATATAAACATCCTCTGCTTTTCAATTCCCTTTGGATTTGTTTTACTTTTAGATTTTTTTCCCTTGATTTTGTGGCTGTTATTTTTTTAATGTAATCATGGGTGTGTGTTATTCTTAATTTGCTTTTCTTTTCATGTTTCCTTTTTCTCCTTTATATTTCTAATATTTGTCATTTCTAACAGCATAAATACAGTCTATTACATTCAGCTATCACAATCTATTCAGCCTTTTTTCCTATTTATTGCATTTGTTTTATCTCTACTTATTCTGTCATTACAAACAAAGCTTTCATGAATATTTTGTGTATACACAGCATTTTACCCTCTCAATAATGTCCTTAGGGCCTAATCCTAGTAATGGGATCCCTAGGATGAGCTCTTAATGTATATTTCCATCTTGTTTTCTAAAAAAACAACTCACAGCAGCTCTGGCAATATAATATTAGGCCTGTTTCTCAAATGTTCCTATCAGCATGATAAACTAAACCCATCTGGTTCTCAGTTAACATACATCACCAGACCTATGCTTAGCTGGATCAGTCCTTAAGCAGCAGACACATTGATGAAAATTTATAAAACTAAGAGCCATTCCCCAATAAAGAAATGACTAAAGCACATGGTCAGTTTTCAAAGGAAGAAACCCAACCTATCAACAACCATATGAAGAAATTGCTCTACCTCATTAATAATTAGAGAAATACAAATTAAAGCGATTTTGATATTCTACCTCATATCTCTAAAGATCATAAAGATGGCAGACCAGGAAAATGAAAAATTTTAGGATTATGGGAAATCAGGTACACTAGAAGTAGTACTGGTAGAGAAATGAAATTTAGTCATTTTGGAACGCAGTTTGTAACTATGCCCTAAAACATTGTCTAACTGCACAAATCAAAATTTGAAGTAAATGCTTGTTAATTGAAAAGAATAAACAATCTAAAAAAGAAGCTCTCGGTGATATGCTTTAAAATATAGATATGAAAACTTGCATGTAATTACTTAAATATAAATGAACAACCTTGAGCCTGCAACAGAACAAGAGGAAAGCCTCCAATATATTGGGTAGAACTTTTATAGAGAAGTTATAGAAAGATATGAAGGAAATATTATCCAATGGATTAGAATAGATCCCTATTCTGAAGATCATGATATTGGGTTTGTAGTTGTAGCTCTGGCATTAAGTAACTAAGTGATGTTGGGCAAGTCACCATCTCTTTGGGCTTCAAGTTTAAAATGGGATAATAATTCATGGTATAGTAGAAAGAGTACTGGGCTTGGAGAAAGAGACCTTCCATTCACATCCTATTTGTTATCTGTGTGACCTTCAGAAAACCATCTAACTTTCTCTGGTGCTCAAGTTCACATGATCAATCAATAAAAAATTTTAAAGGACCTACTATGTGCTAGGCACTGAATTAAGTCCTGGAGATACAAAAAAGGGCAAAAAACAGTCTTTGTCTTCAGATAGCTTACAATATAATGGCAGGGGGAGACAATACACCAACAATTATATACAATACAAGTTATATACAGGATAAAAAAGTAAATAATAATGGGAAGGCACTAGAATTAAGAGGGTTTGGGAAGGGCTTCCTGTAAAAGATGGGTTTTTAGTTGGGACTTAAAGAAAGCCAAAAAGGTCAATAGTTGGAACTGAGGCAGAAAAGAATTCCAGGAATGGGGAACAGCCAGAGAAAATGCCCAGTGCAAAGAGATGTTTGTGGACCAGGAAGGAAGTGAAATAGAAAAGGATAATCTATTGTGGACTATTTCTTGTTGCAATGACTCATGTATTCTGGCTTGAGACTAGGGGCTGCTAAGTGTGGGGATAGAAGTACTTTGAGAGACACTGAGAGATGGAGAGATACTGCTACAAGGGATATTGCCAAAGGGGAATGCTCTGGGGCTTGCCTATTGATCCCTATTTGAAGGCTAATGGATCAATATATTGTCCTAATTGTCCTCCTCCCTTCACTCCCTCCCTCTTTCACCCTCTCCTTCCTGCCTCCTTCCACCTCCCAGTTTCCCTCCCCCCTCGAGTAGACTATAAAGACGTTCTCTTCCTTTTTTCAAGTCAGGGGATTTATTGGGAAACAGGATGGGAAACTGAGGTAAGAGGGATGAGGGTTTCCCTAATCTATAATGAGGGAGAATTTGAGGGTTTGGGAAAGTAGTCCAGTCACAACTATGACAGAGAGGGACAGTCAGAGAGATGGAGGATAACTGTTAAGTCTTCTTTTCTTCTTCATAAAGCCACCAAGATCTCTCAGCTTAAGTCCAGAAGCCCCCCTCAAGGGTCCTTCAGCCTGAGACAGAAGCTAGTAAGATCAGCTCAGCTTCTTCTCTCTATAGCTAGGCTTGCCTCCTTTCTTGGTCAGTCAAAACCCTGGGAGAGAGAGACAGAATCAGATCCTCCCTTGGTCAGATAGCCCCAAACCAAGCCAGCCCCACAAGGGTCCTTCAGCCAGCCTCAACTGCCTCTCCTCCTCCTGGGAACATTCCATTTGGAACCCTCTCCTTGATTGACAAACAGGTCCCCAGCCTTGGTTCTTGCATCTTGGCTTGTCCTGAAAAACCTCTTTCTCTTCATGTCTCTACCACAGAGGCCAGTACCACTGGACTGAAAACTACATGGTGGAATAAGATATAAAAAGACTGGAAGGGTTATAGAGGCTAGGTTGGAGGGCCTTGAATACCAAATAGAGCATTTTATAATTTTATTCTGGAGGCAGTAAGGAGTCAGAGAAGTTTACTGAGCAAGGGAGTAACATGACTGGGCCTGAGCTTTGGAAAATCACTTTGGTGGCTGAATGGAGAGTGGAATGAAATGAAGAGAGGGCTGAGGCAGACAGACCCTCCCAGCAATAGTCTAGGCATAAAGTGATAAGGACCTGCACTAAAGTGGTTGCAGATTCTATAAAATAGAGGGTAGAACTAGATGACCTCTAAGGATCCAACCAGCTCTAAATCTATGATTTGATCCTATGAGCTTACCTGCCTAGAGGACTGTTAGCACCAAATGAGATCATAGCCCTAAAGCCCATTGGTATGGGTCTGTCCTCACTAGTGGGGATCAAGCCTCATGCCCTCCATAAGGGTTGGGGCAGAGTTGGCAGAAACAGGAAAAAAGAGGGGCTTCTCTAGTCTCTGGGCTCTCTGGGCTCTTTAAAGGGGCTTCTGCTTCCAGTGTCAATAGAGAAGATAAATGGTATTCCAATCTATTTTTAGGGCCAAAGAAGGAGAATGGAAAGAAGCTTCTTTTGGAAAGGAGCTGATGCCAGAGGAGTTAGCAAGCAGTCTCTATTATGCTGTGTGGTTTGCTATAATAGAGACTTTTGGGGAATTTTGCCCTTGGGTAAGATCTGGGACTTTCTCCCTTCCTTCCCCCTTCCTCCTCTCCCTCCTTTCTCTGTCTCTGTCCCCCTCTCCCTCTTCACCTCCTCTCCCCATCCTTCTCTCCTTCTTCCCCTCCCTCTCTCTCTCTGTCTCTGTCTTTCTGTCTCTGTCTCTTTCTCCTTCCCTTCCTCCCTCCCTCCTCCTCCCTCTCTCTCCTTCCTCCCTAGCTGTATGATGTTGAACAAATCACTTAATCCCCATTGCCTAGCCCTTACTGCTCTTCTGACTTGGAACAAATATTAAGATGGAAGGTTAAGGGTTAAAAAAAAAAAGAATAGTCAGCCTCTGCCCTCCATCTCTTACTTCCTCTAAAGTCTCCCTTGAAGAAGGATTTGGGGAGGAAATACTAAAGATATAACTATTTGGGGTTCCCTGTGAGCCAAATTGAGATATCTATCACTATACATGTAATAATGAAAGAAACTGTGAGCAGTTATAGATAGTAGAAGCTCTTCATCAACATTGATGATAATTATGAACATGCCCACTAGGCCAAAGACACGAATTTGATACAAAATCAATGTGCCAGTTATATGTGATGGTATGTGTAATATTCCACAGCTAGAGTCCTCCATCTTTGCAAAATGGCAGGAGAGGCACATTTATCTCACCTCTTCTCTGAGGCCATGCTTGTTCACAATCCAAGTGCTCAGTGTCTTGCTTTATTCTTTCCATTGACATTGTTGTAATCAGTGAGTAGGGTGCTTTCCTGGCCTTCTTCGCTTTGTCTCAGTTCACAGGGATGTGTCTTGAGCATAAAGAGGGGCAAATGATGTCTTGGGATACAGGAGAGGGTAGGAAGAAATCCAGAAGAAATAATGGAACTGTAGAATGTTAAAGTTCTAAGGGACTTGAGAGATCATCTAGTCCCACCCTTTCCTTTTATAGGTGGGTTAACTGAGGCCCAGATCAGTGACAAGAATTTCCTCACATCATAAAAGAGAAGGCAGCCCAGTTTACTGTTACCCACTAGTCTTGTGCAATATCCCCATTCTTCTCAGAAGAAACAGTAGAATTTTCAAAATTGTTCCTTGAACTTAACCCAGATGATCTATCATCAATTCTATCCTTGTTAAGCATCACCCCCCCCCCAATTATTTAATCATATATACCCTTCTCTCTGGCTAGCCTCTATATTCTCCCATGAAAATACTTTACTTACTCACTTCCATGCCTTCTTTCATGCCATTCATAGGCCACCTCACCACCCCCATAAGTTTCCATTGCTTTTTCCTCTTAGCCCCATCAATCCAAATATTTAAAGATCAAGCTTAATTTGCACTTAAGGATAGCTAGAGGGAGCAGTGGATGAGATGCCAGGCCTACAATCAGGAAAACCTGAGTTCAAATCTAGTCTCTTACTAGATGTATACTAGTCATTTAGCCTGGATAGGTCATTTAACCCTGTTTGTCTCATTTTCCTCATCTACAAAATGAACTGGAGAAGGAAATGGCAGACTATTCCAGTATCTTTACCAAGAAAATACCAAATAGTATCATGAAGAGTTGGGCATATGTGAACAATAATAGCCAGTCTAACCTTTTCCCTAATTTTTTTTTTGTCATTCCAGGTCTCTTTGATTTTTCCCTTTTCTGAACCATTCCAACTTAAAGATTCATGGAAGAACACTAAAGATTTTATGGACATTTAATAGGCTTCTATTTGAAAGATGAAATTAAACTTTAGATATTTTTGTTAAATTACTGATTTTTTCATATTGTTAGTTCACGTGAGGATATGAATTCCAAATCTATTTCTCCAAATCATTTATGCTTAGGAGACTGAACCTTAAAACCACCAATCTTTAAATCCTTTCTCTCCAGAATGATTCTCCTTTCCATACTGGCCTGAGCATATTGTGCAGGAAATCTTAAGTCATGCTCCTGCTGGGTGGAAGAGTTTGTACAATTTTCTCTTCTCTCCCCAAAATGACAGGTTTAGAGGTGAGGCCAAGAGCGACTGCTCAGCAACTGTCTGGATTAACAGCTCAACACATCTCCAGTGCTACTCTGCTGGCTCTTTTTCATTAGACAATTGGATGTTGTTAAAGCTGGTGTTAAAAGTGACACCAGAGTGGCAAAGATGCCACAGTCAGATGGCGTTAAAGGTGACACCAACACCACTGAGCTCTGTGAGTATTCAAAAGTGACAACTCCCTCCACAGCCACATCCCAGGAGCCCATGGGGTGGGCAGAAAAGTCTCCTTGAAAGAAGGCAGGCTTGGGGAGAAACTGCAGAGTGAAGGTTACAGAAAGGAAGCTGAGTCCGTGAAGACATTGTGAATTAATGGCTAGAGTGAACACATGAACATAGAGGGCTGAGACAAGAAAAAGAGAGAGTAGTAATCGAGCCAGACTGGATCTTTCCCTTATGCCACAAGCATGAGTTGTTTGTTGTTGTTTTTAATAAAGCATTTAGTGAGCATTTTTATGTATCTTACTTTGTGTTTGGTCCTTTTTGGAGTTCCAACAAGTAATATTGTCCTTGCCCTCAGATGTCTTACACTCTAATTGGAAAGACAAAACCAGACACATATATACATAAGCCAGAAAGTTAGAGAATAATAAAAATGATAAATAATTCAATGGATAAGACAAGTGGAGATGGGGTTTGCATTTTGAGGTAAGTTTCTTTAAGGTGGTAAATTCTGTCTATTTTCACTTTGCCCTATAGTTCTAACACAGCTGGGGCAGTTTTATCCTGTGATTTCTTTAAATGTGACTAGTAGACTTTTTGTTTCATTATGTTTCTCTTGTAATCCAATGATTTCTTAGGATCAGTATTTTGTACTGTCTCCAAGATGTAAGTGCATTAAGGGCTAGGCAATGGGGGTTAAGTGACTTACCCAGAGTCATGCAGCTAAGAAGTGTCTAAAGCCAGATTTGAATACAATCTAATGATTCTTAAATTCTCCTCAATTTGTTTTCCAGATCCATTGTTTTTGCTTTGAAATACCTTACCATCTTCATTTTCCAGTCTTTTGTTATTGTTTTAATATTTCTTATGTCTGCATGGAGTCTAATACTTCTCTGTGGTCCATTCTAATTTTTAGAGAAGTTGTAACTTGAGTAAGGTTTCTTGTCTCTTCTCTTAAGCTGCTAAATCTTTTTTCCAAATTTTCTTCCATAGCTCTCATTTCTTTTCCATTTTTTCCTTTAGTGTTCTCATATGATTCATAAAAACATTTCAAAACTCTTTTCTTAAATTCTTGCTTCATTTCTACCAAGAATTCTAGTTGAACATGTAACAAGTTGTATTCTTCTTTGAAGCTTTATTTATAGAGGTTTTAGACTCATCTTTTCTTCTGAGTCTGTCTTGAAAATTCTTATCACCATCATTGTTCTTCGTGGTGGGATATTTTGTTTGTTTATTTGTTTATCTTTACAGCCTCCTTCTTGACTTTAGACCTTATATTAGAGCTAAGGTCCATATGCTTATGGAAGGAATGTCTGCTAAACTTGTCTTCTTTGCTACTGATCTATTCTAGGTTCTCAGGGACAGTTTAGGCTGTGACTTGCAAGATTTTGGTGTTCTCAGAATCATATCATCCTAAGCAAAAATCTGCTCCTTGCCCTTGGGATTAGAGCTCTGCAAGTCCTGAATTGGGTTAGGGTCTGAGGAATATGTCGATTTGCTGGCCTCTACTTGGTGTCCAGTAGACTGCTGTTAGATTTAGCCATCATAAACAAGCTGGAAAGCTCTATTATATTAGGTAGCAGAACTACAGGATCCCCTTTGGTATGAGAATCCTTCCCTGTCAATTCTTCTGCAGGCTTCAGTTTAGGCTGGAAGCTAGAAGTGAGATCAACCCCTCCCAGTCCCCTCCCACTGATTTGCTCCTAGAGCCAGACCCACCTAGCTGCCACTTGCTTCTGAACTTACTCCTCATTCAGTACACAGTCAGCAACTACTCCTCACACTAATTGCTACCCCTTGGCAAAGGTTTCCCCTTCAATCCTCCCTGCATCTGTGACCAGGAACAGGGTAGTAAGTGACAGAGCTTCCTATTGGCAGACAAAGTCAAGCTCTTCTGCATGGATCTGGTACCTCTTATTATCCTGGTGTACAGGTTCAGTGCTGTTTAACCATCTTCACCTGAATGTTCTCTATGGCTGTTTTCTGCTTAGTTCCTATTACCAGTGTCTTCAGCTTACCTCCAATACCTGTGCAAACTCCCAAACTTTCTTTTTTTCTGCCCTGGATCTTGATCTCTCAGGTTGCATATAACCTTATCGTAATTCAGGCAACTATAACAGCTTAGCAGGCAAAACATCTGTCTCTCCCATGCCCATCATCTAGTTGCCACAGACAACCCTCAGTAAGTTGGCTCTGTTCTCTAGAGCACTGGCTGCTAAGTGCCCCATTTCACCTCCTTTCCATTTTATTTTGTTTTGTTTTGATAGGAAAGTATGAGTATCACTGAATGAGTAGGCATCATGGATCTCCTTATGTTGCCTTTTCTCAAACAGTCTCCTGCTTCTGAACTTCCCTATTTTCTATGTAAGGCAGGACCATCTTTCTAGTCTTCTAGGTTCTAAACCTTCTTATCTTTGGCTTTTCATTCAATAGAAACTGCTTTCTTCCAAACCACCAATGATTCCATGCAACAAATCTGATGACTTTTTTTTCAGTCTTCATCCTTCTTGATTTCTTTGCAACATCTAACATCATCCACCACCCTCTTCTCCTGGATATTTGCCCTCTTCTAAGTTACTGAAAATGAAATGTGTCACTCATAGAGACTATTTTATAATTTTAAAACCTGATAAAGGAATGTTCTACATATCTTAAAATCTTCCAAACTAAGATTTCAAGCAGATATCAAACCACTTTGTTAAAAATATAAAAATTGAATACTTCAATTCTAATTGCACAATTCAATTACTTACAAATTAAGATCTTTTTCTAGCCAAATTTCAATAAAAATCTTTGCATTGTTAGTAGATGGCTCAAAAAAACGAGTATCATAATTTAGTAAGCCTAGCCAATAATAAACCTCTATTATCATCTATGAAGCACTGGAAGGTATCTTTTTTCCTAAGCTATGAACAAGTATTGACATAAATTGAACTTAGAAGCAGGCCTTTGAGTCACTGTATCACAGTGTTAAAAAGAGATTGTTAAAAACATAATAAGGCACATTCAATCATGATAGTCTGTTAAAACACCATTATTATTATTATTCATTATAATCTTTTAAAGAGAACAAAAAAAGATTTTGTGCCATTAATATATAAAATATTTTCAGGTGCTTTCATCCTCATCTCATTCTTTTAAGATATCTATTTTGTATGGGTTTTGTTAGCATTTATAGTTATTAACATATCATTTAATATTTTAATTTATTAAAAAAAGCAATTATGCATTAATTTAGGATGCCTATTCAAAGGGGTTTTTTTGCTGTTGTATTTGCTACTTTTCCTAATACTGTTCTGTGAGCACAATACAAACGGTTACAAATGGTGTTAAAGAACATTTTGGTTGTGTCATCTGCCTGGTGATGATAATTCTGCCTCTGATACTAACTCTGTGACCGTGGCTGAGGGTTTTAACCACTCTGAGTTTTAACTTCCTCACCTGTAAAATGAGGATAATAGCGTCTGCCTTACAGACTTTTTGTGAACGTCACTAAAGATGATTCAAGTTAAGGACTCTGTAAATCTTGGAGCATGATACAAATGTCAACTAATTGACATTCTGAATTGCATATTTATATTTTCCTTTTCTAAGACTTCTGGTCTATCTTGTCTTCCCTTTCTAATTATAAGATTGTTGAAGAAACATGTAACTTTATAATTTTAGACTCCTGTATGGGCTAATAGTACAGTAGGTGCTCGATCAACAATGAGAGTTGATGAGCATGAAAATATTTTCCCCTGTTGGCAACATCTCCTAGCACATGCAAGTGCTATACCTAAAGGATGGCCAATCAGACCATTTCCCCAGGCTATGGAGGGGCAGAAACATGAGCTGCTTGGCAACAACTCAAGGACACAGCTCCCTACAGAAAAGTAGAGAATTCTGTTGGCTATAGTAGAAATCAAGGCTCATTTGCATCCAGTGAACCCATATCTCTACCACCCCCCACTGTCCCACATCATTGTTACTGAAGGGAAATGAGTGGAATTGCTTTACCCCATTTGAGAGGATCATAGATCTAGAGCTCCAAAGAACATTGGAGGCCATATAATCCAACTCTCCCTTTTTACTGATGCCCCTGGAATTTTAAGTGATTTGTCTTAGGTCATCAAAGTAGTTTCAGAAGTGGAATCCTCAATAGCATCTGGTGCTTCTAAGTAGCCTTTCAGTGATTTCTATTCAATTAACCTACCAACCAGAATTTATTAAATTCCTACTCTGTGCCAGATACTGTCCTGGGAATATAATTATAAAGAATGAAACTTTCCAATTCACAAAAGAGCTAATGGGAAAGATAACTAGTAATATAAATTCATGAATATAGTGTACAAAGTTGTTAAATACAAAGTCAATTGGAAGAGACCAGAATTTAGGAAGATCAGAAGTTTCATATAGAAGATGATCCTTGAACTATGTTTTTTGAAGGGATTTTCAACCATAAGGTTGTTTGCTTTCAGATAGATAGCTATAAATAGATAGATAATTAAACTGCATTTTAGTATAATGGGTTTCCTTTGTAATCCTGTTTTTTTTATTTTATTCTTTTAAAATCATTATTCAAAGGAGTCAAAAGGCTTCATCAGACAGCCAAAAGGATCCACAAAAAAAAAAAGCTTAAGAAACCCTGCCTTAAATGAAGAAAGGAACTTTATTAAGTGGCAGTTAGGAAGTAGTATATCCCAGGCATGAGAGATGACCAAGACAAAAACATGGAGTCAGGAAGATGGAGTGCTCCTATGCAAGAAAGAGAAAAAGCCAGATAACCTGGATTCACCAACTATGGGTGGTTTATGTTCGAAGAGACTAGAAAGATGAATTGGGGTCAGGTTGAAAAGAGCTTCAAAAGCTAAGCCAAGTTTATGTTGCTCCTGGAAGCAAGAGAAAGTCATTGGAGTTGACTGAGTAGAGGAGTCCCATCATCAGATCTGCACCTAAGGAAAATTCCTTTAGCAGTCAAAATTAGGATGGACTTAGAATAGGAAGTGATATGAAGCAGGGACAGAAGTTAGTTGCAGTAACACAGGCAAGAAGTGACAAAATCATGAACTAAGGCATTCTTAGAGAGAATGAGTCGGATAGGAGACATGTTGTGGAGATAGAAATGGTGTAATTTGGCAAATGACTGGTTATGTAGGGTGAGAAAAATGAAGAATACAGGATGAAACCAAGGTTAAGAACCTGGTTCACTGAAAGAATGTCAATGCATTCAACAGAAATAGGGAAGACTGGGGAGAAGAATGAATTCACTTTTGGACATATTGATTTTAAGGATATCTCTAGGACAGTCAGTTTGAAATGTCCAAATGGGCATTTTGTTATGTGAGATGGAGGGGGGGGGAACATATCTGGGAGTTATCTGCAGAGAGATGATAGATAGTTAAAACTCTGGGAGGGAGCTGATTGAATTACTAAGAGACTATAGGAGAGGAAAAAAGAGTCTAGAACAGAAACTTGGGGAATGTCCATAATGATGGATGGAGAAGTGATATGAATGATGAACCAGGAAAAGAGAGACAGTATAAGAGCAGTCATATGAGTAGATGGAGAGCCCAAAGAAAAGTATCTTGAAAACCCAGAGAGGAGAGAATGTCCAGGAGGAGGAATATTCAACAATGGTAAATGTAGCAAATGGGTCAAAAAGTATGACAGTGAGGTGTTGGTACCAACCATGCCCCCAAAACTCTTCCTCCTTACTTGTATAGATTTCTATTTGTGTATCCTGATTATGTGAGATAATTTTCCTCATCCTTCCTCTCTTTTTCCCCCTCCCAATCTATTTCTTTCTTTCCCCACTCCTTTTCCGTTTTTCTTTTAAGAACATTAAAAAACATTACAGAGGCACACCCAGGTCCACTGTCTAATTTGAATCTTTCTATGACCCCTACTGATGATAGGCTTTAGAAAAGATGTATGTACCATTTCTCAATATTATATTGTAAGCAGTTTAAACTTATTTAGATTTTTATTATTGTTTGCTCATATTTACATTTTTATATTTCTCTTGATTCCTGTGTTTGCACTTCAAAGTTTCTGTGTGTTTTTATCAAGAATACTTAGAGATCCTCTAGTTCATTAAAAATCCACTTTCCCAGTAGTATTATACTTAGTTTGCGGAATTTATTCTTGGTTGTGAGCCCATATCTTTGAGATTTGAGATTTGAGAGTGAAGATGTCTGTGGTGCTTTGCTCCTAGAGTCAAAGCCACATAGGTGCTGTTTGCTTTGAACTTGCTCCTTTCGTGATTCACAACTGGGGGCTCAAAATTGCTCCTTATTCTGCAAAATCATGTTCAGAAGCAAGTCTCCATCTCAATAAGCCCAAATTTTTGACTTGGAATTTAATAGCAACCAACAACACTGCCAGGTGGTATCTCTTTCTATACCTGCATAAAGTCGGGACCATCTTTGCTAGATTTGGAACCTCTTTTGTCCTGATGTACAATCTTAAACCTCTTCTAGTCACTACACTTGACTGCTCTGCATGGTTGTTCCTGGATAGGTCTCACCTCTAGTATCTGCAAACCTCTAAATCTTATTATGCTGATTTACACTGAAAAAATGACTCACTATAGTTTTTTCTTGGATTTCCAGATCATCATTCAATCTGGTATGTTTTCTTGGTTTGTTTGAATGCGTTGTGAGAAGAATTGATTATACTTCTTGTTACTCTACCATCTTTTGGGTAATTTTAAGACTCAGAGGAAAGCCTCCAGCACCTTGGATATTTACTCCACGAGGAATTTATGGAAAAATATAGATTGGAAGGCAGCTATAGATTCATATCTGCACCAGAGAAGAAGATAGTCATGTAGATCTATCCCTACAAAATCTGTTTCCTAGGCAGTGAGTAAGGTTGGGAATAGAAGTGATATCTTAAGGTACATTAGCCACTCCTATTATTGATTGATGTAGACTGGAGGCAGAGGTCATGGGATCTGGGGAGGTTAAAGAACTGGAATACCAAAATGTTTGAAGGAAGAAAGGTTGCAAAAGAAGAGACCGTTAAACTAAGGTCTGAACTTACCTGAAAAAAGGGAAAATGAGCTGGTGACCAAGAAATAACAGCAATAAAGATTTGGATAGAGAGATAGAAGTTTATTTTTTACTTAATTTTTTATGTATTGGTTTATTTCCTACATTAACATGCCCAGTTTACTTCACCCCCCTCCTTTCCCCTTCCTCCCCATTAGAGAAGGCATCATTTGACATAAGGATATATGTATAAATATAGCAATGTCTTCCTTATTTTATTTATCAGTTCTTTCTCTGCAAGTGGACACATATAAGACATTCTCCAAATAATATTTCTGTTGCTGTATACTATGTTCTCTTGGTTCTGCTCACTTCACTCTTCATAATTTCATGGAATTCTTTCTATGTTTTCCCAAAATTTACCGGTTCATCAACCCTCACTATTGCTTTCTAAAATAGTTTATTTCCCCCCTATTACAGAGATATGGAGTTCATCAGCCCTCTCTATCAGTTTTTAATACTATTTTATTTTTCTTCTATTTTAGAAATATGGAACTTTAAAGAAGAAGAGATGATTCCTAAATGATGGTGGCAGAAGGCAAGACTAAAGAGGAGCAAGGATTATTCCAACTCTTTCTCGTGGTCTTATATAGCAAAAGGAAGAAAGAGAAGAAGCAGCTAGCCTTGGAGAAAGGGCCAAAAGATCTAGTGTTTCAGGAGCAAACTAGGCTTCAATAAGCACAAGATAGGAAGGTATATAATAATAAGTGGTCTAAGATGAAGAGAAGCTTATCAGCAAGGTATGACACCATAGGAGGATATGATAGAGTAGGACAGGGACTGAGGAGTACTACTAGAGCTCAGTTTACATGAAGGAGGATTAGTAGACACATGATACTCAAATGAACATATTGAACACAAAACATTGCCTCCAACAATGGTACCTCTTGCTGATCCCAGGAGTTATGGCCCAAGTCTTCAAGCCAGGTGATACAGTGGAGACAATTTGCCTCTGTAGATTGAGGGGATCCAAGAGAGGGATGTGATGGTTCTCTTATATTCTAGAAAATAACAGTTGGAGAGGGAGGGGAGGTTGGCTAATGCTCTGTTATGGAGAAGGAAGCCTACCTACCTGATGTCAGCTCCTAGAGCAAAGCCCTGGTTGCCTTGTGCCAGTTGTAGCTCTAGACTCACAAATATACATGCTGAAGAGGAATGATCAGGAGCACACAATATTCTTTGCCACCATGATCCTCTCTAGAAATTCTGAAGACAAGTATACATACACGGCCAATTCACTCAATGTGTTAATATTTAGCAAGTGCCTACTACTGGCATGCTAAGCATCGATGACACAAAATCCAAAGCAAAGCAGTCCTTTCCCTTGAGAAACTTACATTTAACAGATTAATCAAAGAAAGGTGTATTAAATTCTTACTGAGGGCAATAGCACTGGAATAAGTTCTTTGAGTAATACAAAGAAGCTAAGATAGTTGAAGGAATGAGACTAAAAGTAAAAAGTCAACAGAAGAGATAAGGAACACTTCAGAATAAAACCCTGGAGAAAACTTAAGGCAGTAGATAAATGGTACAAAAACTAAGTACTCTCGGATGGAGGGATGACTCTGAGTGGTCAGGGAAGGCTTCACAGAATAAATGGCTAAGTCTTAAAGAATAAATAGACTCCAAGAATGATGAGCACAGCCTAGGCAGTGGCTATAGAAGAAACAAATACGGAGGAAAGAAAATACAAGTTTAGCAGCTTTGTTGTTGTTGTTCAGTTGTGTCTGTCTCTTTGCTGTCCATGGGATCTTCTTGGCTAAGATACTGGAGTGGTTGCCATTTGCAAATTAGGAAATTGAGGCAAAGAGGGCTAAGTGACTTGTCCAGAATCACACAGATTTGAACTCAGGAACATGAGTCTTCATGATCCCAGGCTGAGCACAATATCTATATTATTATTGAATTAGTTTGAAATTGGAGTGAAAGGTTTATGAAGTGGAATAGTGGGATGTATGGCTGACAAGGTAGTTTTAGGTCACATTTAGGATGACAGGGGAAAGCTATACTGCTACTACTGATTAGTCCTACTTTATGTTTTTGAGGAAGAAGTTGGGATTGGGAGTGGGAAGTTTCTGGCAAAAAGAGGAAGGGTCCTTCTGCAGAAAAAGCACCTTTCTACTGAAGATCTGTTTATTCTGCAATTAAGTCATGGGTACATTTCCAAGATTTACTGTCAACTATGCTCTATGTAAACCAGGAATGAATATTCCCAAAGCACCAACAGAAGGAAGTTCTTCATAAAAATGAAGCCCGAGGGTGTGAAGTAAAAAACAAAGCCATGTTCACACACATCCAGCAACATCCGCTCTACGCAGCCACCAATGAGGCGGAAACACACTTTAAAAATCTGAGCTGTTGTTAAAACCTTGGTGGTACACAGATGTTTAGAATTCTGAGACACTGAAGGTTCTTTCCTCTGCCTAGAATGCCCTCCTCCCCCACCTCCTCTCTATCTGTTCTTCAAGTCCCAGCTTGATTCCCAAATTATTGAGAAATTTAGAACTGAAAGGAGTCTGAAAATTTATCTAGTACAACCTCTTCACTTCACTTCAGGTGAGAAATGAAGACCCAGACAAGTTAAGTGACTTGTCCAAGGTCATATAGCTGGATCCTGACTGTCAGGATTGAACCCCAGACATCAATTCTCTCATCTCCGTGTCCTTTCTACTGCATTATTTTGTGTTTGGAAGTCTACCCTTCCCATGCCAAGCCATGTGATCTTTGCCCTGTCTCTCCTATCAACAACAAAAGGGAATTAAACTCATTCAAAGTGAGGAATTAGTTATTTAATCCACTACTCCTCACAGGGAGATTTATTTGTATTGCATGCTTGAAGGAAGGCAATGCTTTAACCCAAAAGAATAAATTGCTAATGGTGGAATTTCAGAAATCAATGAGGAAGATGTTTTAGGATGAAGGACTTTTCTAGCACCCTTTATAATATACTTTAGAGGTATGGACAAAGAGAATCCTAACATCTGACCTAATCCAGATAATAGTGAATGAGGTCAGGGAATATTTATTTTATCCTATAGGCATTAGGGAGCTTTTGAAATTTGTGTGTGTGTGATAAAAGTATTGTATTAAGAAAATTAGTCTGGTTAGCAACATCTTGAAAAGGAAGAAGGGCCTGGAAAAAAGGCCCCTCCATTATCAAGGAGACTGTTGCAGTAATTCAAGCATTAAGGAATCAACACTTCTACTGGAGTGATATTTGTGCAAAGAGGAAGGCAGAGATCGGTGTAAAATATACAATGGAGGAAGAAATGAAAGGAGCATGGGCTAATACATTTAGAACTGGAAGGACTTGAGAAACTACCTGGTCCTTCTCACTTTTACAAGTCAGATAGCTGAGGCCCAGAGAGGTTAAATGACTTGTCCATTGTAGTGACCTCTCTGGATTATTTCCCCAATTTACATTTTGGGGTACCAGGATTTCAGACTATAGGAGTCAGTCACTCCATGGGGCTAAATCCCAACACTTTAGTTCATGAGCCTCCATTAGAGTGATCATCATGAACAATCAGCCAGTAGACTTAATTAGTGCTTGTAAAAGGTATGTCCTCTGATGGCTTAGCAAGAACAGTAGAGATAAAACCTCCCAGCCTGCTCCTAACTCACTCTCTACAACCATAAACCTGAGTCTCCCTCTTCCACAAATAAACAAAACATTCATGGGAAGAGTGAGGTCAAACTTTGGATAGGATGGAAGTGAGGCCCATGTGTATGGTACCTACCTAGCAAAGGCAACTCACAACTTCTGGTTCCACAGGGCTTGGAAGTCCTTTCTCTCTTCTTGGAGTCATCATGTAACCTTCTTTGGGGGCAGTATTTCCACTGGTCAGGCTGCCTAGCCGGACTTCTAATACTCATTCCCCTCCACAGCTTAACACTTAACACTTAACTGAGTTCCTTAAAGCTCTGTCCTCTCCCTGGTAGCTGTCTCTCTGCATTTATAGCTTTCTGAGGTATGTGTCTCTGCTACTCATTGAATTCAGCATCTCTTGCTGGCCCAGGAGCTCTGAAAATAATAATAATAGCTAAATTTATATAGCTAATATTTATAATAATAGCTAAATTTATGTAGCTATTTGTAATAATAGCTAAATTTACATAGCTAATATTTATAATTATAATAGCTAAATGTATATAGCTAATATTTATATTAATAGCTAAATTTATATAGCCAATATTTATAATAATAGCTAAATTTATATAGCTATTATTTGTAATAATAGCTAAATTTACATAGCTAATATTTATAATTATAATAGCTAAATGTATATAGCTAATATTTATATTAATAGCTAAATTTATATAGCCAATATTTATAATAATAGCTAAATTTATATAGCCAATATTTATAATAGCTAAATTTATATAGCCAATATTTATAATACTAGCTAAATTTATATAGCCAATATTTAGAATAATAGCTAAATTTATATAATGGCTAAAATTTGTATAAGTGCTTATTATGTGGCAGGCACTGTGCTAAGCACTTTATCATTATCTCATTTTCTTTTCACAACAATGATGGGATGTAAATGCTGTGATTATCCCCATTGTACAGACAAGGAAACTAAAGCAGTTGATCAGGGTCCCAGAGCCACTAAATACTAGAGGCTAGATTTGAATTTGAGTCTTCTCAACCACTTTAACCACCTGCCTACCTCGTTGCTTCAATGACTGATTCCCTCCCCCATTGCTACCTTCTTTCCTCTTTGAGTGAAACTGCCTCTGGTTCTTGACCCCAAACTTCTAGATGACTTGTTTAATATGTAGCTCAAGAGAGCTCAGCAATCCACTAGATGTTTATTGAGGGGTTTTAGTGACTTTGATCCAAGGTCCAAAGCCCTAGGCTTCTCTAGAGCTGAATAAGAGACTTCTTCATACCTTGTTCCAGGGTTCTGGGGAAATTCCATACCACTTCCTTAATATTCCAGGCCTTCTTTGACTACTTTGTCAGAAGGGATGGTGAGCCCTTTCTTAGACCAAAGTAACTGACACAAGGAGTAAGTAGCAGATGGGATTCAGAGCCAGGTCCTCTGAATCAAAAAAGAGTCTTTCAACTTCTTGACTAAAATTTAGGAGAAACAAGGAAATAGGAAATTGGGGAGAGTGAGAAAATGATGGTTTTATTGTAAGAGATTCTTCTGCCCCATCAGTCACACTACAGCCACAATTTTCAGACTGAGCATGTCATTCAATCATGAGCAGCTTTTGAGGCTTTTATATCTGCAAAAAGAAGGGGGAAAGGCATCGCCAAGGGCATCTCCAACTGGAAAAGAAAGGGGTCTGTTAGGTTATGTGGTAAGAAAGAGAGCTAGCTGTGTGGAGCCTCTGTGGAGGACCCAAGTCCAGTGGGGTGTAAAGGCAGGAAAAGACTATGATTTGCACTGACTGAAATTCACCATTTCATAGAACTACATGACAAGCAAATTACTTTTCCATGCGATAAAGCAAAGAAAAAGAAAAGCACAATGGAAGCTATAATGCTAAGACAAATTTTTAAAAAGAAAAGGAAGCCATGGGACATCAGTCATTTCTAGTATCTCCTATAGGCTGCAACAATGCATGCATTTATTTACCCATTGACCCAGGTACTGTTGGCTTGTTACTGTGGTTCTAATGGCCACTGGGTGTCACTGCAGAAGGTGGGAGGTAGATCACCAGAGTTTTCTTTGTCAACATCAGAATTGTGGTCATATCTAGGTCTCCATCAGTTCCTATGTGAGTGCTCAGGTTGACAAGCCATATGAAATAGGACAGGATTAATATTACCTCCAAAGAACTCCAAAACACAAAGAACTTGCCCCTGAGCCTTTTGTTGTACCGCCATTTTTCTGTTATGTCCAACAACTTTGTTACTCCACTAAAACACTAGAGTGGTTTTCCATTTCCTTCTCCAGCTTATTTTATAAAAAACTCTTACTTTCTGTCTTAGAATAGATAATAGGTATCAGTTCTAAGTCAGAAGTGCGGCAAGGGCTAGGCAATTGGGGGTTAAATGACTTGCCCATGGTCACACAGACAGGAAGTGTCTGAGACCACATTTGAACTCAGGACCTCTCATTTCTAGGCCTGGTTCTCTATTCACTGAGCCACTTAGCTGCCCCTCAAGCTCATTTTATAGATGATTGAAACTGAGGCAAACAGGATTAAGTGACTTGCCCAGGGTTACACCACGGCAAAGGGTGTGAATCCAGATTTGAACTTGGGAAGATGAGTCTTCTTGACTCCAGGCTTGGTACTCTATCCATTGCCCTACCTAGCTGCCCTTATACCTGAGCCTTTCAAAACAATTTTCTTACCCTCTCTGGGGATCTACCTTCTTTAGGGCACAGAGTTCTTCCCAAAGAAGAAAGTAAAATACTCACTGAAGAGGAAGAAGGGTCTTGTCCCCCACATATTGATATTAAACCTCCATAGATGTTGTCGGGTGAGAGACCATCCCATAATGATCAGAAGACAAAAAGATAATTAGTAATGGTGAAGAATACTAAATCAGCTTTTTCTTTTTTACTTAGTAATAACCATAGAGAGATCCCAGATCTTCTCACAGTATGTATCCAAGATGTGATAGAACATCTTAAGACTTGTTTTATAAAAGTTATTTAAATTAAATTGTATTTTTTTCAATTATATGTAGAAACAATTTTTGATAATTGTTTTCTGACATTTTGCCGTTTAGATTCGCTCTCTCCCCCCCCCCGTTCCCCGAGGTGGTAAATATTCTGATAGAGGTTATATCAGTGCTTTCATGCAGTACATATTTCCATATTCCCCACATCATGACTGAAGACATATTACATATACAATAAAAAGGCCATAAAGGAAATAAAGAAAAAGCTGACATGTATTAGCCTGTAATCAGATGCCAAACAGTTCTTTCTTTGGCTGTGGATTCAAGACTTGTTAAATAGGATGGTTACTACCTCTTTCAGATTATTCACATGAGCAAAAAGAATACTGCCAGAAGGAATGTAGGAGGCTTTGCTAAATAATACAAAACTGTGGACAAATATTTAAGACTTTAAGGAGGAAGGTGGTATTTAATCCTGTTGTCCATCAAAGGCTGTCCATTCAGAAAAGAAGTGGAAAGTGATTTGGGAAGTGAGCAGCTCTGCAAAATTACAATATCTGAGCATGAGATTTTGGTTTCTGGACCACAGCCTCAAATAAAGCAAAGACAGGGTGCTAGCTAGGAATAGAAAGCACCTAATAAGAGCTAGTAACGAGATAAATATATAAATGAAAAAAAATTAAGTACTTGGTAGGTGTTAGGTATGGGCTAAGCACTGGAGATAAAAACAAACAAAACAGGCATTCCCAATCCTTGAGAAGCTTACATTCTAATGGAGGGAAGTGATGTACAAAAAGAAGCTAGAAAGGGAAAAAGAGAAGGGTACTTGAATATGGGCAAGGCTGTTGGGGATGAGGATCTGGAAAAGTCTGGAGAGTGAAGAGGGGAGCTATGAAGGAATGAGCATGACCTGAGTTCCTCACACAATTGTATTCCTGATCAGACATTTACCAATTCTAAGAGAAAGGATTCAGGGCAAAGGCATATCTAGGGCAAGATGACTGGCATCCAGAGAATGAGGTGAGGGCACATGTGTCTGAGGTCCTGCAAATTTAGTCAAAGGGTCTTTAAATGGAGGAACTCCTTCCTATGATGTCCTCCAAGCCCAATACCATGAAGAGTAGTAACAGTTGAAGAGGGAAGAATTGCAAGAGAGAGACCCGGAAGTTTCCAGGAGACAAGAACCTAGAAAGAAGACAGTAATAAAACCAATGATCTAAGTTATCTTTATACAAATACACAAAGAATGGGGGGAAAGCAAGATGAACTGGGGAGCCTGAAACAAGGAGGCAAATTTGACCATTTGGCTGTTACTGAGAGTCGATGGGATGAGACCAGTGCTTTGAATATGGCTTTGAGACAGTTATACTTTATTCAAAAGAATCAAGATAGATGATTGGCAGGGAGTCTGGAGGGAAGAAGTAACATTATATTTTGAGAAGATTTAGATATTTGCCAAGTGCTTTATTCCACAGTCTCCTGTTCTCATGCCTCATCATGATCTTGGGTTCTTAAAGGCTATGCCAAGAAAGCACAAATTTAGGTGCTTCCTGTCAAGCTTGAAAACCTTTGAATATAGTCACAGGAAAAATTTGAATTTATTCAGGACTAGTCTAGGTAAGAACAGTGACTCAATAGTAGGCCATCCATCACAAAGATCACTCACTTTGGCCAGGTAGGATTTATACTAGGAATATTGGGCTAGTTCAATATTGGGAAAAATACAAACAATTGACCACATCAAAAACAAAAACAACAAAAATCATATAATTAAATCAATAGATGCAGGAAAAGAGTTTGACAAAGTACACAATCAATTACTATTGAAAACACTAGAAAGCATAGGAATCAATGAACCCTTTCTTAAGTAGTATCTATCTAAAACCAAACACTATCTGGAATGAAGATAAACTTGAATAAAAACTTCCCAATAAAACTTAGGTGAAGTAAGGATGCCCATTATCAACACGATTATTCCATATTAGATAAGAGGAGGTAGCTAGGTGATTTATTAGATTGAAAACCAGGCCTAGAGATGGGAAGTCCTGGATTCAAATCTGTCCTTAGGCATTTCTAGCTGTTTGACCCTGGAAAAGTCATTTAACCTCCACTGCCTGTCTCCTAAAGTTATTATTCCTTGGAACCAATACATAGTATTGATTCTAAGGCAAAAGGTAAGGGCTTTATTTTTTAAAATTGTATTAGAAATGCTAGCTATAGCAGTAATTAAAGAAAAAAATGAAGCAATAAAAACAGACAATGAAGAAATAAAACTATCATTTTTTGCAGAAGATATTATATAGCATATTTAGAGAGTCCTAGAGAATCAACTAAAAAATTAGTTGAAACAATGAACAGCTTTAGAAAAGCTGCAGGATATAAAATAAGCCCACATTAAATCATCAGCATTTCTATATATTAGCAGTAAAACCCAGCAGCAAGAGGTAGAAAGAGAAATTCCATTTAAAATAACTGCAGATAATATAAAATACTTGGGAGCTACCTGTCAAGACAAACCCCGGGACTATATGAAGACAATTACAAAACACTTTTCATACCAATAAAGACAGATCTAAACAACTGAGTAAATATTAATTGCTCATGGATATGCTGAAAAACTCCTAGAGCTTGGTCAAACGTCTAAGATGCCGCGGTCATCCACTGAATCCCAGGCCATCACCAGTTGTCCTGGCTTTTGTCCTGCCACTGGACTTGACTCTGGAAGAGAAAATGAGGCTGATGTCATGGGCCCTCTTTGAAAAACAAAGGACAAACAACCATAAAAGTGAGAAGGGAGAGAGGCATCTGGACTGTTCTCCAAGGAAACAGTTAATAAATGCTTTTGAGTTCTCTAGTCTTCTTGTATGAGAACATCTGCCCAAGGAACCAAACACACACTATCCTGGGGATCAGGAGAATTTTGAAAACATCTCAGAATTCCCACAATGAATTCAAGAACATTAAAGTAGCAGCAGCCCACTCCACCCCAATATAACAGAAACACTGTTGAAAGCACATGCTCTGATCACATCAGTGTCTATGCCCTTGGTGGATGGGCCCCTTCCCACTGAACTTCCAGAAGGAGTCTTGACTAGACCCAATTTCAGGGATTCTAGGGGACTAGATTCTGGCTAAATATTCTTGGACTGTCTCCTAGAGCTACTGCACAGCAGAAACAGTCGAAGGAAATATCCCAGACTTGCAAAGGAAATTCAGCCTCTCTTCCTCACCAGTGCAGTTCCATTTCAGATTTCCAGAGCACTTCACATTGATTATTATCTTATGTGACCTTCACAAAACCCTGAGATGTAAGTATTGTAATTAACCCCATCTCATAGGGAATATATGCTGGAGGTGGGATTTGAACCAACTCTTCCTGCTTCTCTTCATAAAAAGACATCATGGGCAGTAGGGGTAGCACTGTCTCTAAATCCAGAGAATCTGGGTTCAAATCCTATCTTTGGCATTTATTATTTGTTCACCTAAGCTCTCTAGGCTGTAAAATGAGAGGGTTGGACCAGATGGTTTCTGGGTCCTCTCCACTCTATATCTATGGTTCTTTGACTCCATGCCAGGTATTTTATGGATTGTGTCATGCTTTCTGCCTAGGGCAGCTTCCTGGCTAGATGGGCTAGGTAGTCCGCCATTGAATCCCAATCTTGGTGGTAGGCGTATATTGGCTTTTTCAAGAGATTGACCAAAATCCATACTGCCTTGGCAGCAATTTTATCTGAGGGGGTTGGGAAGAGGAAGAGCATCTGTTCTCTTCATATTTCATTCTGAAGTATGTCCCTGTGAATATGGGATATCACAGGAAAAATATTCTAAATCATTCATGATGATAGGACTGTCACTTTACTTGATTATTTATTTAATTATTTAAGTGTGTCAGGCACTGGTTCTGAATTCAGAGGACTAGGGTTCAAATCCAACCTCTGACTCTATCTAAGTGTCCTTGTACAAGTCACTTAACTTCTATGGTCTTCAGTGCCCTCATCTGTAAAAGGAAGATGTTGAACAATCAATCAATCAACATTTATTAAGAGCTGCTATGTGCCAGGCACTGTAGACTAGATGGCCACCGAGGCCTTTAATCTAAAACCTATGGACCTAGATCTACTGTTGTCTTTTTTCTGGAATTTGGACAAGGCACTTCAATTCAATTCAACTGAATAAGTATTTGTTATTGAGTCTCTAGGTGGTTTAGGGGATAAAATGCTGGATTTGTACTCAAGAAGTCCAGAGTTCAAAGTCTGCCTCAGAAATTTACTGATTGTATGACCCTGGAGGCAAGTCACTTAACCACTCTTTGCCTCAGTTTCCTCATATCTAAAATGAGAATAAATAATGGCACCTACCTCCCAGGGTTGTTTTGAGGATCAAATGAGATAGATATAAAGTGCTTTATAAAACCACTTATAACCTTAAGGTATTGTATAAATGCTAGCTATTATTAATCATCTTGTTATTGTGATCTACTTTGCACAAAGCACTGTGTTAGGGACTCAGTATGCAAGGGCAAAACAAATTATAAAGAAACTATCCTGAAGGCCTCAGTTTCCTTATATTTTTAATGAAAATAATCATTCCACTATGTCTAACTCCCAGAGGAATTGTGAGGACCAAATAGGATGTGGAGGCAGACAGAGAAAAAAGAATAAAAAATAACATCTCAACGTAAGATATTGGATTTCTTCACTACTCCAAGAATCTGTCATTTGTCAGTGTTAGTCTTTCATCCTTCATTCTACCAATGAAGTTCATGTCCTCCTCCCTGCCCCATATCCCCCTACTCCAACTTTGAAGATTTTTGTGGCCATTCCCAACCCTTTTAGCCAACCTGGTGAGAAGCCTATTTCCACTTAGCTAGGTCAACAATGGACCAACAACACAGACCATGCTCAAAGCCCTTCCAGTTTGATAGTGTTACCAAAATTTTCCCTTCACTGGTATACTTTTTAAGATCATAGACTCATTCTAAACAATATTTTGAATAATCTACCTTTTAAAGGAACTGTATATGCACATATATTAAAATGGGGCAATAGTCTTCAAAAGAAACATCAAAATTGTAATGTCATATTTACCTTTTGGCTCACACTATGTCAGAAAAGAAATACTTCTTGTCTGTCCTCTTTCCCCATTTCACAACGGAGGAATTGGCCTGCCACAAAGGAAATTGATTGAAGAATTGGAATTAGAACTCAGGTCTCCTGCTCCCTAGTTCATCATTCATTCAATGTAGACATATTGTCTGAGACTGTCTCTAATCTAGATACCTCTCTCCTTCTAGGCAAAGGAGTTGTAAATTTTGAGTCTGTGAACTTTTTGATAACCATATTTTAATATAATTTATTTTCTTTGTCATCTTGTGTATTTTATTGTGATTTATTTCAAAAGTAATTTTGTAATCTTATGTATTATAAATGTAATTTGTTTTCTTTGTCATCTTACATATGCTATTTTATACATTTAAAGAATATTCTTGGGGATAGGTAGGTAGCTCAGTGGATTGAATGCCAGACCTAGAAACAGGAGGTCCAAGGTTCAAATTTGACCTCAGATACTTCCTAGCTATGTGACCCTGGGCAAGTCACTTACCTCCATTGCCTAGCCCTTACCTCTCTTCTGCCTTGGAACGAATACATTGTATTGATTCTAAAATAGAAGGGAAGGGTTTTTATTTAAAAACAACAACAACAACAACTCCAAAAAGGGGTCCATAAGCTTCATTAGACTACTAAAGATAAGAGCCCATGTTCTAGGAAGATTCAGTTTATCATAAAAAACAAAACTAAAAAGTTGTCTAAAAATGACCCTACAAGTCTGAATGTCCTTACCAGAAAAGCTGGAAAAACTCTCCTCCCTCCACAAGCTCCTATTACCTAATCTCTGGGCTTGCATTTCTTTGTCATCATGATGAAGCTGGACCAAATGATCCCTGCAGTCTCTTTCATCTCTAACCTTCTATGAATCCATAAATCAATCTTGTCAACCATAAAATCTATACAAACATTCATTAAACACCTCCATATTTGCCTGCCCACATTTATCTTTTAGCTTGATGGCTTAGAGCGAGTGCGAGGGAGGCCAGATTCATTGGTTGTATCCCTCCCTCACTGCTGCTCAATGACATCTCTAATCTGGTCTACCCACACTGCAAATGTGTGGCTTTGGTGCCAACGGGGAACCGGGCAAGAGAATGTAGGCCACTTGGGGCAAAGTCATCTTTACTTCTTGCCCCAAAGCATGTCCTAAGGTAGAGGATCGGCAGCAGCATCCTTGTGTATGGCGCGCATCTCTAGGAGAAGCTGTGAAGCTTAACACCCTGTGATCCTGTAGAAATAGCATCTGCTAGCCCAAGTTTGCTCTGCTCTGAGAGGGGAAGCCATCAGCATTCTAAGGCAGGGCTCTTCCCTCCCCTTCCGCTCAGCCTCATACAGACTGACTCAGGAGGACGGTTGAAGGGGGTTCTAGTTAGGAAGGCAGAGTCATGGTGATTATTCATCCTTTGTCTTTGAGGAGGATCTATCACATCAGGGGTGATGTCTTGACTCTGCACCCTCCATACATCCCAGTATTGGGCAGAAGATATGCTGGATCTTCAAATTACACATAATCAATTTAAAAACATTTTAAAGTATTTTTCCATGGTTACATGATTCATGTTCCTTCCCTCCCCTTTGCCTTCCCCCTTCCCAGAGCTTCCCACTAATGTTCAAATTTCTACAGCAGCTATGGAAGGAACCCACTTAGAGACTGCCAAGTACTTCAGCATGAGTTCTAGGAAAGTGGGGATTGTATCTTGTCTAAAGTTTGAATCTAGCACTCCTAATAAGTGTTCATTGGATTGGATGGGGAAGCTGAGACCCAGAGAAACTAATTAGAGTATTGGACCTAAAATCAAGAAGACCAGCGTTCAAATCCTGTCTCAGATACTAGCGGTGTGAGCCTGCACAACTCTCTTAAATGCTCTGTGCCTCGGATCCCTCCTCTGTAATACAAAAGGAATGACTTGATGACCTCTAGTGTCCCTTCCAGCTCAAATCCCATGATTCTATGCTTAGTAAAAGGGTCCAAGCTGGAACTCAGATCCACTCACTTTCAGTGGGACATGCCATATGCCAGGGGTCTGCAGTGGTTCCTACTGGTGCTTAACTCAAGAGCCTTATTTTATAAAGTTTGTGGTACATCCTGATCACAGGCCAGGTCCTAGTCACAGGGCTCCTGGCATAACACTGAAATACAGTGACTGCCTGGAAAGACAAGGTCAGCCTCTGAAGAGGTCTTGGTCCGGTGCCCAGTCTCAGTCCTGGAAAGGGCACTCCGGGGATTGTCAAATGACTTCCACAAACATTTTCCCTTGAATTTTCCTGAGTTCTTTTTGTACTTTGTATTCTGCTTATCACTCTGTGGGGCTTTGCACGGCAGATGTTTGCTACTTAAATAGACAGTTTGCTTTGGATTTTGTATTTTGCCCTGAATTGGGAGTTGGAAAGGAGAGAGTTTGGATCAATGAGACCAGTGGACTGCTGGGTTGGATAGGGGACATTTTCAAAGTCAGAAACACAGTCTATCCAAGGCCAAACAGTGAAGTCAGTGAAGAAACAGGGGCTCAGTAATGCACTGTGAGGAAGAGCAGGGAGCTGGGTGGGAGGTAGGAGACCCATTCCCCAGCCCTGTGACTGAGCAGAAGTTACCTCACAGTATTCGGAGCCCTCTGCTTCTTCATCTCAAAATCTTTCTTGCCCTGCCTACTTTACAAGACTGTTAGGAGGAAAGTTGCTTTGTACATGACAATGTACAATGTAGAAATGTCAGAGAGGCAGAGATCTGTGTTTGAGTTCTACCTCTGATAGTCATTGAGTGATCAAGGATAATTCTTTTAACTTCTTAAGAAGAAAGAGAGACAGGGAGAAACAAACAGAAAGAGAGAGAGGAAGAAGGAAGAGAAAAGAAGAGGGGAAAGATAAAAGAAAGGCATTCATTTAATTTATTCACACAGATATGTTAAAGAGAAATGTTTCATTTTAACAGAGATCAAAGACTTAAACCAATGATATAAAACTCAAAGATAGAACTTTAAACATAAGCCAGTGAATAGGGAAGATGCTGAACAAGATCCTCCTAGCTCTTGAAATCACAGGTTGTAGATGGTTTGCTTATCTAGCATAAAGATAAGGCTGAAGAAGGAATGAGAGAGGCCCAACTGTCCTCTCCAAAGACAAGACCATATTTGGAGTACTATGCTCAGCCCTAAACACCCCATTTTAAGAAAGATGTTGATAAGTTGGAGAACATACAAAAGAAGATGAACAGAATTTGAGAAGGGCCTCAAGTTGAAGCCATATGAGAATTATTTGAAAGATCTGGGAATACTTGTCCTGGAGAAAGGAAGACAAGATTGCTGTCTTCAAATATTTGAAAAGTCATCACCTAGAGGGAGATTGGATTTATTTCATTTGATCCTTAAGGAGAGAACACTAGACTATAGTTAGGAAGACCTAGGTTTAAATTTTATGCTCATCAGCTTTGCAAACTTGGATAAATCAGTTAACTTTCTGGACTTCAGCTACCTCATCTGTAAAATGGGAGAACTGGACTCAATACACTTTAAAAGCCCCTTCTTCCTCTGTATCTACAAGCCTCTGAGCTTATGAAAGTGGAATAGTGGTTTGTTGTTGTTGTTTAATCCTTTTCAATAGTGGCAGACTCCTCATGAAGCATTCAGGGTTTTCTTGCCAAAGATACTGGAGTAGTGATTAGAAATTGTACAGAAGCAGATTTAGGTTTGAGAAAAGGAAATATTTCCTAACTAGAGCCTCCTCAGAGTAAAAAGAAGTTCTTAGGAGGTAGTATATTGAGGTCACATTTTTTACACACAAAATAGATATTTCTGCTAGTGAAGAACATTTGTATATTAATTTAAATAAAAATTTAAGAAAATTGAAGGGTTAACTGGGAGCACATTGAAGTAATTTTAAAAAGTCCAGAAATATAAGCCTAGAACACCAAACTGGACCACAGAGAGATCTGCTTTGGACTAAAAGCATTTTGCATGTTGACTGGCACATAGTAGGTGTTTCTTCCTTTCCTTCCGTCCTTCCCTTCCCAAAAAGTTTCTTAAGAATCTTTCTTCATGCCTCTGAGACTCAAGCAATCCCTTCCTCCAAAGGCCATTCCTTGCCCCTTTAGTTAGGGCTCTCCAGAAATTAGAGGACATTGACTTCTCTATTTACATATTGCATTCCCCAAAATTTCCTTGAAGTTGTGGGATAGTCAAAGAAGCATAGCTAGATCTCTAATCATAGGTTCAGCAGCTCATAAATTTCCATCTGGATGGGATCTCAGAGGCAATCTAGTCTATCTCCCTCATTTTATAGATAAGAAAATGAGGCCCAGGGTTAGAAGGGAAATTTGAACTCTGGACCTCTGACTCCAGAGCCAATTCTTTTTAACTGTACCAAGTGCCCAAGGGAGTTGGAGTCAACTAGATTTCATGTGATAAGAGAGCCTAGAAAAGACAGGACCATATTAGAAAATAATTAGCTCCTGATGAGTGAGCATCTGGAATGCCTAAGGAATTTAGACTATAACCACCTCAGGACTCTGGAGTCAAAGAGCCAATATGGCTTTGAATTCTGACTCTGCTGTATTCTATATGTATGACCTTGAACAAATTGCTTTCCCTTTCTGGGACTCATATTCCTCACTTAAAGAAGAAAGGATCATTTCTGAGTTTTTACCTAGCTCAAAAAATCTATGAATTTGCTTTTTCTTAGAATCAAGTTGCTAAAAGGTACCTTATTAATGACTTGATCTAATCCTGCCTCGTTTTATACGTGAGAAAAAAGGAGAAGGGAGGAAGAAAAACAGCATTTATATATACATACTTCCTAGATGTGTGACCTTGGCAAGTCACTTAACCCTAATTGCCTAGGCCTTATCCCTCTTCTGCCTTGGTATCAATTCTAAGACAGAAGGTAAGGAAAGAAAGAAAGAAGAAAGAAAGAAAGAAAGAAAGAAAGAAAGAAAGAAAGAAAGAAAGAAAGAAAGAAAGAAAGAAAGAAAGAAAAGAAAAGAAAGAAAGAAAGAAAGAAAGAAAGAAAGAAAGAAAGAAAGGAAGGAAGGAAGGAAGGAAGGAAGGAAGGAAGGAAGGAAGGAAGGAAGGAAGGAAGGAAGGAAGGAAGGAAGGAAGGAAGGAAGAAGGAAGGAAGGAAGGAAGGAAGGAAGGAAGAAGGAAGGAAGGAAGGAAGGAAGGAAGGAAGGAAGGAAGGAAGGAAGGAAGGAAGGAAGGAAGGAAGGAAAGGAAGGAAGGAAGGAAGGAAGGAAGGAAGAAAGAAAGGAAGGAAGGAAGGAAGGAAGGAAGGAAGGAAGGAAGGAAGGAAGGAAGGAAGGAAGGAAGGAAGGAAGAAAGGAAGAAAGGAAAGAAAGGAAAGAAAGAAAGAAAGAAAGAAAGAAAGAAAGAAAGAAAGAAAGAAAAGAAAGAAAGAAAGAAAGAAAGAAAGAAAGAAAGAAAGAAGAAAGAAAGAAAGAAAGAAGAAAGAAAGAAAGAAAAGAAAGGAAGGAGAAGAAAGAAGAAGGAAGGAAGAAGGAAGAAAGGAAGGAAAGGAAGGAAAGGAAGGAAGGAAGGAAGAAAGGAAGAAAGGAAGGAAGGAAGGAGGAAGGAAGGAAGGAAGGAAGGAAGGAAGGAAGGAAGGAAGGAAGGAAGGAAGGAAGGAAGAAATGAAAAGAAAAAGAAGAGGCTAAAGGCAGAAAAGCCAAG